>NC_086446.1:439821151-440046151 GCF_028390025.1 Pseudophryne corroboree
ATTGAACCCGGGCATCCCGCGTGGCAGGCGAGAATTCTACCACTGAACCACCATTGCTCCACAGGTACTTAATTTTACACTTACTCGTGTACTTTAGTGTATGAAACAAAGCAGGAGTGTCAGGATGCCTTGCCTTGCCTTGCCATCACCTCCATACATTTGCAACCAACCCTGGCTAGCTCAGTCGGTAGAGCATGAGACTCTTAATCTCATGGTCGTGGGTTCGAGCCCCACGTTGGGCGGATGTTTTTTCTTTTCCTGTACCATTGTATGTGGAACACTGTATACTTGCACCACCACAGCGCAAATGGCTGTCCTCACTTTCACAAAATACACTGCCATATCAGCAAAAACTCAGGACTGCATTGGCCGGGAATCGATTCCGGGCCTCACGCGTGGCAGGCGAGAATTCTACCACTGATCCACCAATGCTCCATATATGCCTAATTTTACACTTACTCATGTACTTTACTGTATAAAACAAAGCAGGAGTGTCAGGATGCCTTGCCTTGCCATCACCTCCAAGCCTACGTAACCAAGCCCGACTAGCACAGTCGCTAGAGCATAAGACTATTAATCTTAGGGTCATGTATTTGAGCTCCATGTTGGGCAGTTGTTTTTTTCTCTTCCTGTACCATTGTATGTGGAACAGTGTATACTTGCATCACCACAGCGCAAATGGCTGTCCTCACTTTCACAAAATGCACTGCCCTATCAGCAAAAACTCAGGAATGTATTGACCGGGAATTGAACCCGGCCTCCCACGTGGCCGGCTAGATTTCTACCACTGAACCACCAATGATCCACAGATGCTTAATTTTAGACTTACTCATGTACTTTAGTGTACAAAACAAAGCAGGAGAGTCAGGATGCCTTGCCTTGCCATCACCACAACTCCTTGGTTACCAAGCATTGCTAACTCAGTCGGTAAAGCATGAGACTCTTAATCTCAGGGTCGTGGAGTCGAGCCCCACATTGGGCGGATGTTTTTTTTCTTTTCCTGTACCATTGTATGTGGAACACTGTCAACTTGCCCCACCACAGCGCAAATGGCTGTCCTCACTTTCACAAAATGCACTGCCATATCAGCAAAAATTCAGGACTGCATTGGCCGGGAATCGAACCCGGACCTCCCGCGTGGCAGGCGAGAATTCTACCACTGAACCACCAATGCTCTACAGATACTTAATTTTACACTTACTCGTGTACTTTAGTGTATGAAATAAAGCAGGAGTGTCATGATGCCTTGCCTTGCCATCACCACCATGTATTCTCAACCAAGCCCGGCTAGCTCAGTCGGTAGAGCATGAGACTCTTAATCTCAGGGTCGTGGGTTCGAGCCCCACATTGGGCGGATGTTTTTTTTCTTTTCCTGTACCATTGTATGTGGAACACTGTCAACTTGCACCACCACAGCGCAAATGGCTATCCTCACTTTCACAAAATGCACTGCCATATCAGCAAAATCTCAGGACTGCATTGGCCGGGAATCGAACCCGGGCCTCCCGCGTGGCAGGCGAGAATTCTACCACTGAACCACCAATGCTCCACAGGTACTTAATTTTACACTTACCCGTGTACTTTAGTGTATGAAACAAAGCAGGAGTGTCAGGATGCCTTGCCTTGCCATCACCTCCATACATTCGCAACTAAGCCTGGCTAGCTCAGTCGGTAGAGCATGAGACTCTTAATCTCAGTGTCGTGGGTTCGAGCCCCACATTGGGTGGATGTTTTTTCTTTTCCTGTACCATTGTATGTGGAACACTGTATACTTGCACCACCACAGCGCAAATGGCTGTCCTCACTTTCACAAAATACACTGCCATATCAGCAAAAACTCAGGACTGCATTGGCCGGGAATCGATTCCGGGCCTCACGCGTGGCAGGCGAGAATTCTACCACTGATCCACCAATGCTCCACAGATGCCTAATTTTACACTTACTCATGTACTTTAGTGTATAAAACAAAGCAGGAGTGTCAGGATGCCTTGCCTTGCCATCACCTCCAAGCCTACGTAACGAAGCCCGACTAGCACAGTCGCTAGAGCATAAGACTATTAATCTTAGGGTCATGTATTTGAGCTCCATGTTGGGCAGTTGTTTTTTTCTCTTCCTGTACCATTGTATGTGGAACAGTGTATACTTGCATCACCACAGCGCAAATGGCTGTCCTCACTTTCACAAAATGCACTGCCCTATCAGCAAAAACTCAGGAATGTATTGACCGGGAATTGAACCCGGCCTCCCACGTGGCCGGCTAGATTTCTACCACTGAACCACCAATGATCCACAGATGCTTAATTTTAGACTTACTCATGTACTTTAGTGTACAAAACAAAGCAGGAGAGTCAGGATGCCTTGCCTTGCCATCACCACAACTCCTCGGTTACCAAGCATTGCTAACTCAGTCGGTAAAGCATGAGACTCTTAATCTCAGGGTCGTGGAGTCGAGCCCCACATTGGGCGGATGTTTTTTTTCTTTTCCTGTACCATTGTATGTGGAACACTGTCAACTTGCCCCACCACAGCGCAAATGGCTGTCCTCACTTTCACAAAACGCACTGTCATATCAGCAAAAACTCAGGACTGCATTGGCCGGGAATCGAACCCGGGCCTCCCGCGTGGCAGGCGAGAATTCTACCACTGAACCACCAATGCTCCTCAGATACTTAATTTTACACTTACTCGTGTACTTTAGTGTATGAAATAAAGCAGGAGTGTCAGGATGCCTTGCCCTGCCATCACCTCCATACATTCTCAACCAAGCCTGGCTAGCTCAGTCGGTAGAGCATGAGACTCTTAATCTCAGGGTGGTGGGTTCGAGCCCCACGTTGGGCGTTTTTTTTTCTTTTCCTGTACCATTGTATGTGGAACACTGTCAACTTGCACCACCACAGCGCAAATGGCTGTCCTCACTTTCACAAAATACACTGCCATATCAGCAAAAACTCAGGACTGCATTGGCCGGGAATCGATTCCGGGCCTCACGCGTGGCAGGCGAGAATTCTACCACTGAACCACCAATGCTCCACAGATGCCTAATTTTACACTTACTCATGTACTTTAGTGTATAAAACAAAGCAGGAGTGTCAGGATGCCTTGCCTTGCCATCACCTCCAAGCCTACGTAGCCAAGCCCGACTAGCACAGTCGCTAGAGCATAAGACTATTAATCTTAGGGTCATGTATTTGAGCTCCATGTTGGGCAGTTGTTTTTTTCTCTTCCTGTACCATTGTATGTGGAACAGTGTATACTTGCATCACCACAGCGCAAATGGCTGTCCTCACTTTCACAAAATGCACTGCCCTATCAGCAAAAACTCAGGAATGTATTGACCGGGAATTGAACCCGGCCTCCCACGTGGCCGGCTAGATTTCTACCACTGAACCACCAATGATCCACAGATGCTTAATTTTAGACTTACTCATGGACTTTAGTGTACAAAACAAAGCAGGAGAGTCAGGATGCCTTGCCTTGCCATCACCACAACTCCTCGGTTACCAAGCATTGCTAACTCAGTCGGTAAAGCATGAGACTCTTAATCTCAGAGTCGTGAGTTCGAGCCCCACATTGGGCGGATGTTTTTTTTCTTTTCCTGTACCATTGTATGTGGAACACTGTCAACTTGCACCACCACAGCGCAAATGGCTGTCCTCACTTTCACAAAATGCACTGCCATATCAGCAAAAACTCAGGACTGCATTGGCCGGGAATCGAACCCAGGCCTCCCGCGTGGCAGGCGAGAATTCTACCACTGAACCACCAATGCTCCACAGGTACTTAATTTTACACTTACTCGTGTACTTTAGTGTATGAAACAAAGCAGGAGTGTCAGGATGCCTTGCCTTGCCATCACCTCCATACATTCGCAATCAAGCCTGGCTAGCTCAGTCGGTAGAGCATGAGACTCTTAATCTCAGGGTCGTGGGTTCGAGCCCCACGTTGGGCGGATGTTTTTTCTTTTCCTGTACCATTGTATGTGGAACACTGTATACTTGCACCACCACAGCGCAAATGGCTGTCCTCACTTTCACAAAATACACTGCCATATCAGCAAAAACTCAGGACTGCATTGGCCGGGAATCGATTCCGGGCCTCGCGCGTGGCAGGCGAGAATTCTACCACTGATCCACCAATGCTCCACAGATGCCTAATTTTACACTTACTCATGTACTTTAGTGTATAAAACAAAGCAGGAGTGTCAGGATGCCTTGCCTTGCCATCACCTCCAAGCCTACGTAACCAAGCCCGACTAGCACAGTCGCTAGAGCATAAGACTATTAATCTTAGGGTCATGTATTTGAGCTCCATGTTGGGCAGTTGTTTTTTTCTCTTCCTGTACCATTGTATGTGGAACAGTGTATACTTGCATCACCACAGCGCAAATGGCTGTCCTCACTTTCACAAAATGCACTGCCCTATCAGCAAAAACTCAGGAATGTATTGACCGGGAATTGAACCTGGCCTCCCACGTGGCCGGCTAGATTTCTACCACTGAACCACCAATGATCCACAGATGCTTAATTTTAGACTTACTCATGTACTTTAGTGTACAAAACAAAGCAGGAGAGTCAGGATGCCTTGCCTTGCCATCACCACAACTCCTCGGTTCCCAAGCATTGCTAACTAAGTCGGTAAAGCATGAGACTCTTAATCTCAGGGTCGTGGGTTCGAACCCCACATTGGGCGGATGTTTTTTTCTTTTCCTGTACCATTGTATGTGGAACACTGTCAACTTGCCCCACCACAGCGCAAATGGCTGTCCTCACTTTCACAAAATGCACTGCCATATCAGCAAAAATTCGGGACTGCATTGGCCGGGAATCGAACACGGGCCTCCCGCGTGGCAGGCGAGAATTCTACCACTGAACCACCAATGCTCCACAGATACTTAATTTTACACTTACTCGTGTACTTTAGTGTATGAAATAAAGCAGGAGTGTCAGGATGCCTTGCCTTGCCATCACCTCCATGTATTCTCAACCAAGCCCGGCTTGCTCAGTCGGTAGAGCATGAGACTCTTAATCTCAGGGTCGTGGGTTCGAGCCCCACGTTGGGCGGATGTTTTTTTTCTTTTCCTGTACCATTGTATGTGGAACACTGTCAACTTGCACCACCACAGCGCAAATGGCTGTCCTCACTTTCACAAAATGCACTGCCATATCAGCAAAAACTCAGGACTGCATTGGCCGGGAATCGAACCCGGGCCTCCCGCGTGGCAGGCGAGAATTCTACCACTGAACCACCAATGCTCCACAGATGCCTAATTTTACACTTACTCATGTACTTTAGTGTATAAAACAAAGCAGGAGTGTCAGGATGCCTTGCCTTGCCATCACCTCCAAGCCTACGTAACCAAGCCCGACTAGCACAGTCGCTAGAGCATAAGACTATTAATCTTAGGGTCATGTATTTGAGCTCCATGTTGGGCAGTTGTTTTTTTCTCTTCCTGTACCATTGTATGTGGAACAGTGTATACTTGCATCACCACAGCGCAAATGGCTGTCCTCACTTTCACAAAATGCACTGCCCTATCAGCAAAAACTCAGGAATGTATTGACCGGGAATTGAACCTGGCCTCCCACGTGGCCGGCTAGATTTCTACCACTGAACCACCAATGATCCACAGATGCTTAATTTTAGACTTACTCATGTACTTTAGTGTACAAAACAAAGCAGGAGAGTCAGGATGCCTTGCTTTGCCATCACCACAACTCCTCGGTTACCAAGCATTGCTAACTCAGTCGGTAAAGCATGAGACTCTTAATCTCAGGGTCGTGGGTTCGAGCCCCACATTGGGCGGATGTTTTTTTTCTTTTCCTGTACCATTGTATGTGGAACACTGTCAACTTGCACCACCACAGCGCAAATGGCTGTCCTCACTTTCACAAAATGCACTGCCATATCAGCAAAAACTCAGGACTGCATTGGCCGGGAATCGAACACGGGCCTCCCGCGTGGCAGGCGAGAATTCTACCACTGAATCACCAATGCTCCACAGGTACTTAATTTTACACTTACTCATGTACTTTAGTGTATGAAACAAAGCAGGAGTGTCAGGATGCCTTGCCTTGCCTTGCCATCACCTCCATACATTCGCAACCAAGCCTGGCTAGCTCAGTCGGTAGAGCTTGAGATTCTTAATCTCAGGGTCGTGAGTTCGAGCCCCACGTTAGGCGGATGTTTTTTCTTTTCCTGTACCATTGTATGTGGAACACTGTCAACTTGCACCACCACAGCGCAAATGGCTGTCCTCACTTTCACAAAATACACTGCCATATCAGCAAAAACTCAGGACTGCATTGGCCGGGAATCGATTCCGGGCCTCACGCGTGGCAGGCGAGAATTCTACCACTGAACCACAGATGCCTAATTTTACACTTACTCATGTACTTTAGTGTATAAAACAAAGCAGGAGTGTCAGGATGCCTTGCCATCACCTCCAAGCCTACGTAACCAAGCCCGACTAGCACAGTCGCTAGAGCATAAGACTATTAATCTTAGGGTCATGTATTTGAGCTCCATGTTGGGCAGTTGTTTTTTTCTCTTCCTGTACCATTGTATGTGGAACAGTGTATACTTGCATCACCACAGCGCAAATGGCTGTCCTCACTTTCACAAAATGCACTGCCCTATCAGCAAAAACTCAGGAATGTATTGACCGGGATTTGAACCCAGCCTCCCACGTGGCCGGCTAGATTTCTACCACTGAACCACCAATGATCCACAGATGCTTAATTTTAGACTTACTAATGTACTTTAGTGTACAAAACAGAGCAGGAGAGTCAGGATGCCTTGCCTTGCCATCACCACAACTCCTCGGTTACCAAGCATTGCTAACTCAGTCGTTAAAGCATAAGACTCTTAATCTCAGGGTCATGGGTCCGAGCCCCACATTGGGCGGATGTTTTTTTTCTTTTCCTGTACCATTGTATGTGGAACACTGTCAACTTGCACCACCACAGCGCAAATGGCTGTCCTCACTTTCACAAAATGCACTGCCATATCAGCAAAAACTCAGGACTGCATTGGCCGGGAATCGAACCCAGGCCTCCCGCATGGCAGGGGAGAATTCTACCACTGAACCACCAATGCTCCACAGATACTTAATTTTACACTTACTCGTGTACTTTAGTGTATGAAACAAAGCAGGAGTGTCAGGATGCCTTGCCTTGCCATCACCTCCATACATTCTTAACCAAGCCTGGCTTGCTCAGTCGGTAGAGCATGAGATTCTTAATCTCAGGATCGTGAGTTCGAGCCCCACGTTAGGCGGATGTTTTTTCTTTTCCTGTACCATTGTATGTGGAACACTGTCAACTTGCACCACCACAGCGCAAATGGCTGTCCTCACTTTCACAAAATACACTGCCATATCAGCAAAAACTCAGGACTGCATTGGCCGGGAATCGATTCCGGGCCTCACGCGTGGCAGGCGAGAATTCTACCACTGAACCACCAATGCTCCACAGATGCCTTATTTTACACTTACTCATGTACTTTAGTGTATAAAACAAAGCAGGAGTGTCAGGATGCCTTGCCTTGCCATCACCTCCAAGCCTACGTAACCAAGCCCGACTAGCACAGTCGCTAGAGCATAAGACTATTAATCTTAGGGTCATGTATTTGAGCTCCATGTTGGGCAGTTGTTTTTTTCTCTTCCTGTACCATTGTATGTGGAACAGTGTATACTTGCATCACCACAGCGCAAATGGCTGTCCTCACTTTCACAAAATGCACTGCCCTATCAGCAAAAACTCAGGAATGTATTGACCGGAAATTGAACCTGGCCTCCCACGTGGCCGGCTAGATTTCTACCACTGAACCACCAATGATCCACAGATGCTTAATTTTAGACTTACTCATGTACTTTAGTGTACAAAACAAAGCAGGAGAGTCAGGATGCCTTGCTTTGCCATCACCACAACTCCTCGGTTACCAAGCATTGCTAACTCAGTCGGTAAAGCATGAGACTCTTAATCTCAGGGTCGTGGGTTCGAGCCCCACATTGGGCGGATGTTTTTTTTCTTTTCCTGTACCATTGTATGTGGAACACTGTCAACTTGCACCACCACAGCGCAAATTGCTGTCCTCACTTTCACAAAATGCACTGCCATATCAGCAAAAACTCAGGACTGCATTGGCCGGGAATCGAACACGGGCCTCCCGCGTGGCAGGCGAGAATTCTACCACTGAATCACCAATGCTCCACAGGTACTTAATTTTACACTTACTCATGTACTTTAGTGTATGAAACAAAGCAGGAGTGTCAGGATGCCTTGCCTTGCCTTGCCATCACCTCCATACATTCACAACCAAGCCTGGCTAGCTCAGTCGGTAGAGCTTGAGATTCTTAATCTCAGGGTCGTGAGTTCGAGCCCCACGTTAGGCGGATGTTTTTTCTTTTCCTGTACCATTGTATGTGGAACACTGTCAACTTGCACCACCACAGCGCAAATGGCTGTCCTCACTTTCACAAAATACACTGCCATATCAGCAAAAACTCAGGACTGCATTGGCCGGGAATCGATTCCGGGCCTCACGCGTGGCAGGCGAGAATTCTACCACTGAACCACAGATGCCTAATTTTACACTTACTCATGTACTTTAGTGTATAAAACAAAGCAGGAGTGTCAGGATGCCTTGCCATCACCTCCAAGCCTACGTAACCAAGCCCGACTAGCACAGTCGCTAGAGCATAAGACTATTAATCTTAGGGTCATGTATTTGAGCTCCATGTTGGGCAGTTGTTTTTTTCTCTTCCTGTACCATTGTATGTGGAACAGTGTATACTTGCATCACCACAGCGCAAATGGCTGTCCTCACTTTCACAAAATGCACTGCCCTATCAGCAAAAACTCAGGAATGTATTGACCGGGATTTGAACCCAGCCTCCCACGTGGCCGGCTAGATTTCTACCACTGAACCACCAATGATCCACAGATGCTTAATTTTAGACTTACTCATGTACTTTAGTGTACAAAACAGAACAGGAGAGTCAGGATGCCTTGCCTTGCCATCACCACAACTCCTCGGTTACCAAGCATTGCTAACTCAGTCGGTAAAGCATAAGACTCTTAATCTCAGGGTCATGGGTCCGAGCCCCACATTGGGCGGATGTTTTTTTTCTTTTCCTGTACCATTGTATGTGGAACACTGTCAACTTGCACCACCACAGCGCAAATGGCTGTCCTCACTTTCACAAAATGCACTGCCATATCAGCAAAAACTCAGGACTGCATTGGCCGGGAATCGAACCCAGGCCTCCCGCGTGGCAGGGGAGAATTCTACCACTGAACCACCAATGCTCCACAGATACTTAATTTTACACTTACTCGTGTACTTTAGTTTATGAAACAAAGCAGGAGTGTGAGGATGCCTTGCCTTGCCATCACCTCCATACTTTCTCAACCTAGCCTGGCTAGCTCAGTCGGTAGAGCATGAGACTCTTAATCTCAGGGTCGTGGGTTCGAGCCCCACGTTGGGCGGATGTTTTTTCTTTTCCTGTACCATTGTATGTGGAACACTGTATACTTGCACCACCACAGCGCAAATGGCTGTCCTCACTTTCACAAAATACACTGCCATATCAGCAAAAACTCAGGACTGCATTGGCCGGGAATCGATTCCGGGCCTCACGCGTGGCAGGCGAGAATTCTACTATTGAACCACCAATGCTCCACAGATGCCTAATTTTACACTTACTCATGTACTTTAGTGTATAAAACAAAGCAGGAGTGTCAGGATGCCTTGCCATCACCTCCAAGCCTACGTAACCAAGCCCGACTAGCACAGTCGCTAGAGCATAAGACTATTAATCTTAGGGTCATGTATTTGAGCTCCATGTTGGGCAGTTGTTTTTTTCTCTTCCTGTACCATTGTATGTGGAACAGTGTATACTTGCAATACCACAGCGCAAATGGCTGTCCTCACTTTCACAAAATGCACTGCCCTATCAGCAAAAACTCAGGAATGTATCGACCGGGAATTGAACCCGGCCTCCCACGTGGCCGGCTAGATTTCTACCACTGAACCACCAATGATCCACAGATGCTTAATTTTAGACTTACTCATGTACTTTAGTGTACAAAACAAAGTAGGAGAGTCAGTATGCCTTGCCTTGCCATCACCACAACTCCTCAGTTACCAAGCATTGCTAACTCAGTCGGTAAAGCATGAGGCTCTTAATCTCAGGGTCGTAGGTTCGAGCCCCACATTGGGCGGATGTTGTTTTTCTTTTCCTGTACCATTGTATGTGGAACACTGTCAACTTGCACCACCACAGCGCAAATGGCTGTCCTCACTTTCACAAAATGCACTGCCATATCAGCAAAAACTCAGGACTGCATTGGCCGGGAATCGAACACGGGCCTCCCGCGTGGCAGGCGAGAATTCTACCACTGAATCACCAATGCTCCACAGGTACTTAATTTTACACTTACTCATGTACTTTAGTGTATGAAACAAAGCAGGAGTGTCAGGATGCCTTGCCTTGCCTTGCCATCACCTCCATACATTCGCAACCAAGCCTGGCTAGCTCAGTCGGTAGAGCTTGAGATTCTTAATCTCAGGGTCGTGAGTTCGAGCCCCACGTTAGGCGGATGTTTTTTCTTTTCCTGTACCATTGTATGTGGAACACTGTCAACTTGCACCACCACAGCGCAAATGGCTGTCCTCACTTTCACAAAATACACTGCCATATCAGCAAAAACTCAGGACTGCATTGGCCGGGAATCGATTCCGGGCCTCACGCGTGGCAGGCGAGAATTCTACCACTGAACCACAGATGCCTAATTTTACACTTACTCATGTACTTTAGTGTATAAAACATAGCAGGAGTGTCAGGATGCCTTGCCATCACCTCCAAGCCTACGTAACCAAGCCCGACTAGCACAGTCGCTAGAGCATAAGACTATTAATCTTAGGGTCATGTATTTGAGCTCCATGTTGGGCAGTTGTTTTTTTCTCTTCCTGTACCATTGTATGTGGAACAGTGTATACTTGCATCACCACAGCGCAAATGGCTGTCCTCACTTTCACAAAATGCACTGCCCTATCAGCAAAAACTCAGGAATGTATTGACCGGGATTTGAACCCAGCCTCCCACGTGGCCGGCTAGATTTCTACCACTGAACCACCAATGATCCACAGATGCTTAATTTTAGACTTACTAATGTACTTTAGTGTACAAAACAGAGCAGGAGAGTCAGGATGCCTTGCCTTGCCATCACCACAACTCCTCGGTTACCAAGCATTGCTAACTCAGTCGGTAAAGCATAAGACTCTTAATCTCAGGGTCATGGGTCCGAGCCCCACATTGGGCGGATGTTTTTTTTCTTTTCCTGTACCATTGTATGTGGAACACTGTCAACTTGCACCACCACAGCGCAAATGGCTGTCCTCACTTTCACAAAATGCACTGCCATATCAGCAAAAACTCAGGACTGCATTGGCCGGGAATCGAACCCAGGCCTCCCGCATGGCAGGGGAGAATTCTACCACTGAACCACCAATGCTCCACAGATACTTAATTTTACACTTACTCGTGTACTTTAGTGTATGAAACAAAGCAGGAGTGTCAGGATGCCTTGCCTTGCCATCACCTCCATACATTCTTAACCAAGCCTGGCTAGCTCAGTCGGTAGAGCATGAGATTCTTAATCTCAGGATCGTGAGTTCGAGCCCCACGTTAGGCGGATGTTTTTTCTTTTCCTGTACCATTGTATGTGGAACACTGTCAACTTGCACCACCACAGCGCAAATGGCTGTCCTCACTTTCACAAAATACACTGCCATATCAGCAAAAACTCAGGACTGCATTGGCCGGGAATCGATTCCGGGCCTCACGCGTGGCAGGCGAGAATTCTACCACTGAACCACCAATGCTCCACAGATGCCTTATTTTACACTTACTCATGTACTTTAGTGTATAAAACAAAGCAGGAGTGTCAGGATGCCTTGCCTTGCCATCACCTCCAAGCCTACGTAACCAAGCCCGACTAGCACAGTCGCTAGAGCATAAGACTATTAATCTTAGGGTCATGTATTTGAGCTCCATGTTGGGCAGTTGTTTTTTTCTCTTCCTGTACCATTGTATGTGGAACAGTGTATACTTGCATCACCACAGCGCAAATGGCTGTCCTCACTTTCACAAAATGCACTGCCCTATCAGCAAAAACTCAGGAATGTATTGACCGGAAATTGAACCTGGCCTCCCACGTGGCCGGCTAGATTTCTACCACTGAACCACCAATGATCCACAGATGCTTAATTTTAGACTTACTCATGTACTTTAGTGTACAAAACAAAGCAGGAGAGTCAGGATGCCTTGCTTTGCCATCACCACAACTCCTCGGTTACCAAGCATTGCTAACTCAGTCGGTAAAGCATGAGACTCTTAATCTCAGGGTCGTGGGTTCGAGCCCCACATTGGGCGGATGTTTTTTTTCTTTTCCTGTACCATTGTATGTGGAACACTGTCAACTTGCACCACCACAGCGCAAATTGCTGTCCTCACTTTCACAAAATGCACTGCCATATCAGCAAAAACTCAGGACTGCATTGGCCGGGAATCGAACACGGGCCTCCCGCGTGGCAGGCGAGAATTCTACCACTGAATCACCAATGCTCCACAGGTACTTAATTTTACACTTACTCATGTACTTTAGTGTATGAAACAAAGCAGGAGTGTCAGGATGCCTTGCCTTGCCTTGCCATCACCTCCATACATTCACAACCAAGCCTGGCTAGCTCAGTCGGTAGAGCTTGAGATTCTTAATCTCAGGGTCGTGAGTTCGAGCCCCACGTTAGGCGGATGTTTTTTCTTTTCCTGTACCATTGTATGTGGAACACTGTCAACTTGCACCACCACAGCGCAAATGGCTGTCCTCACTTTCACAAAATACACTGCCATATCAGCAAAAACTCAGGACTGCATTGGCCGGGAATCGATTCCGGGCCTCACGCGTGGCAGGCGAGAATTCTACCACTGAACCACAGATGCCTAATTTTACACTTACTCATGTACTTTAGTGTATAAAACAAAGCAGGAGTGTCAGGATGCCTTGCCATCACCTCCAAGCCTACGTAACCAAGCCCGACTAGCACAGTCGCTAGAGCATAAGACTATTAATCTTAGGGTCATGTATTTGAGCTCCATGTTGGGCAGTTGTTTTTTTCTCTTCCTGTACCATTGTATGTGGAACAGTGTATACTTGCATCACCACAGCGCAAATGGCTGTCCTCACTTTCACAAAATGCACTGCCCTATCAGCAAAAACTCAGGAATGTATTGACCGGGATTTGAACCCAGCCTCCCACGTGGCCGGCTAGATTTCTACCACTGAACCACCAATGATCCACAGATGCTTAATTTTAGACTTACTCATGTACTTTAGTGTACAAAACAGAGCAGGAGAGTCAGGATGCCTTGCCTTGCCATCACCACAACTCCTCGGTTACCAAGCATTGCTAACTCAGTCGGTAAAGCATAAGACTCTTAATCTCAGGGTCATGGGTCCGAGCCCCACATTGGGCGGATGTTTTTTTTCTTTTCCTGTACCATTGTATGTGGAACACTGTCAACTTGCACCACCACAGCGCAAATGGCTGTCCTCACTTTCACAAAATGCACTGCCATATCAGCAAAAACTCAGGACTGCATTGGCAGGGAATCGAACCCAGGCCTCCCGCGTGGCAGGGGAGAATTCTACCACTGAACCACCAATGCTCCACAGATACTTAATTTTACACTTACTCGTGTACTTTAGTTTATGAAACAAAGCAGGAGTGTGAGGATGCCTTGCCTTGCCATCACCTCCATACTTTCTCAACCTAGCCTGGCTAGCTCAGTCGGTAGAGCATGAGACTCTTAATCTCAGGGTCGTGTTTTCGAGCCCCACGTTGGGCGGATGTTTTTTCTTTTCCTGTACCATTGTATGTGGAACACTGTATACTTGCACCACCACAGCGCAAATGGCTGTCCTCACTTTCACAAAATACACTGCCATATCAGCAAAAACTCAGGACTGCATTGGCCGGGAATCGATTCCGGGCCTCACGCGTGGCAGGCGAGAATTCTACTATTGAACCACCAATGCTCCACAGATGCCTAATTTTACACTTACTCATGTACTTTAGTGTATAAAACAAAGCAGGAGTGTCAGGATGCCTTGCCATCACCTCCAAGCCTACGTAACCAAGCCCGACTAGCACAGTCGCTAGAGCATAAGACTATTAATCTTAGGGTCATGTATTTGAGCTCCATGTTGGGCAGTTGTTTTTTTCTCTTCCTGTACCATTGTATGTGGAACAGTGTATACTTGCAATACCACAGCGCAAATGGCTGTCCTCACTTTCACAAAATGCACTGCCCTATCAGCAAAAACTCAGGAATGTATCGACCGGGAATTGAACCCGGCCTCCCACGTGGCCGGCTAGATTTCTACCACTGAACCACCAATGATCCACAGATGCTTAATTTTAGACTTACTCATGTACTTTAGTGTACAAAACAAAGTAGGAGAGTCAGTATGCCTTGCCTTGCCATCACCACAACTCCTCAGTTACCAAGCATTGCTAACTCAGTCGGTAAAGCATGAGGCTCTTAATCTCAGGGTCGTGGGTTCGAGCCCCACATTGGGCGGATGTTGTTTTTCTTTTCCTGTACCATTGTATGTGGAACACTGTCAACTTGCACCACCACAGCGCAAATGGCTGTCCTCACTTTCACAAAATGCACTGCCATATCAGCAAAAACTCAGACTGCATTGGCCGGGAATCGAACCCGGGCCTCCCGCGTGGCAGGCGAGAATTCTACCACTGAACCACCAATGCTCCACGGATACTTAATTTTACACTTACTCGTGTACTTTAGTGTATGAAACAAAGCAGGAGTGTCAGGATGCCTTGCCTTGCCATCACCTCCATACGTTCTCAACCAAGCCTGGCTAGCTCAGTCGGTAGAGCATGAGACTCTTAATCTCAGGGTTGTGGGTTCGAGCCCAACGTTGGGCGGATGTTTTTTCTTTTCCTGTACTATTGTATGTGGAACACTGTATACTTGCACCACAACAGCGCAAATGGCTGTCCTCACTTTCACAAAATACACTGCCATATCAGGAAAAACTCAAGACTGCATTGGCCGGGAATCGATTCCGGGCCTCACGCGTGGCAGGCGAGAATTCTACTACTGAACCACCAATGCTCCACAGATGCCTAATTTTACACTTACTCATGTACTTTAGTGTATAAAACAAAGCAGGAGTGTCAGGATGCCTTGCCTTGCCATCGCCTCCAAGCCTACGTAACCAAGCCCGACTAGCACAGTCGCTAGAGCATAAGACTATTAATCTTAGGGTCATGTATTTGAGCTCCATGTTGGGCAGTTGTTTTTTTCTCTTCCTGTACCATTGTATGTGGAACAGTGTATACTTGCATCACCACAGCGCAAATGGCTGTCCTCACTTTCACAAAATGCACTGCCCTATCAGCAAAAACTCAGGAATGTATTGACCGGGAATTGAACCCGGCCTCCCACGTGGCCGGCTAGATTTCTACCACTGAACCACCAATGATCCACAGATGCTTAATTTTAGACTTACTCATGTACTTTAGTGTACAAAACAAAGCAGGAGAGTCAGGATGCCTTGCCTTGCCATCACCACATCTCCTCAGTTACCAAGCATTGCTAACTCAGTCGGTAAAGCATGAGGCTCTTAATCTCAGGGTCGTGGGTTCGAGCCCCACATTGGGCGGATGTTTTTTTTCTTTTCCTGTACCATTGTATGTGGAACACTGTCAACTTGCACCACCACAGCGCAAATGGCTGTCCTCACTTTCACAAAATGCACTGCCATATCAGCAAAAACTCAGGACTGCATTGGCCGGGAATCAAACCTGGGCCTCCCGCGTGGCAGGCGAGAATTCTACCACTGAACCACCAATGCTCCACAGATACTTAATTTTACACTTACTCATGTACTTTAGTGTATGAAGCAAAGCAGGAGTGTCAGGATGCCTTGCCTTGCCATCACCTCCATACATTCTCAACCAAGACTGGCTAGCTCAGTCGGTAGAGCATGAGACTCTTAATCTCAGGGTCGTGGGTTCGAGCCCCACGTTGGGCGGATGTTTTTTCTTTTCCTGTACCATTGTATGTGGAACACTGTATACTTGCACCACAACAGCGCAAATGGCTGTCCTCACTTTCACAAAATACACTGCCATATCAGGAAAAACTCAAGACTGCATTGGCCGGGAATCGATTCCGGGCCTCACGCGTGGCAGGCGAGAATTCTACCACTGAACCACCAATGCTCCACAGATGCCTTATTTTACACTTACTCATGTACTTTAGTGTATAAAACAAAGCAGGAGTGTCAGGATGCCTTGCCTTGCCATCACCTCCAAGCCTACGTAATCAAGCCCGACTAGCACAGTCGCTAGAGCATAAGACTATTAATCTTAGGGTCATGTATTTGAGCTCCATGTTGGGCAGTTGTTTTTTTCTCTTCCTGTACCATTGTATGTGGAACAGTGTATACTTGCATCACCAAAGCGCAAATGGCTGTCCTCACTTTCACAAAATGCACTGCCCTATCAGCAAAAACTCAGGAATGTATTGACCGGGAATTGAACCCGGCCTCCCACGTGGCCGGCTAGATTTCTACCACTGAACCACCAATGATCCACAGATGCTTAATTTTAGACTTACTCATGTACTTTAGTGTACAAAACAAAGCAGGAGAGTCAGGATGCCTTGCCATCACCACAACGCCTCGGTTACCAAGCATAGCTAACTCAGTCGGTAAAGCATGAGACTCTTAATCTTAGGGTCGTGGGTTCGAGCCCCACATTGGGCGGATGTTTTTTTTCTTTTCCTGTACCATTGTATGTGGAACACTGTCAACTTGCACCACCACAGCGCAAATGGCTGTTCTCACTTTCACAAAATGCACTGCCATATCAGCAAAAACTCAGGACTGCATTGGCCGGGAATCGAACCCAGACCTCCCGCATGGCAGGCGAGAATTCTATCACTGAACCACCAATGCTCCACAGATACTTAAGTTTACACTTGCTCGTGTACTTTAGTGTATGAAACAAAGCAGGAGTGTCAGAATGTCTTGCCTTGCCATCACCTCCATACATTCTCAAATAAGCCTGGCTAGCTCAGTCGGTAGAGCATGAGACTCTTAATCTCAGGGTCGTGGGTTCGAGCCCCACGTTGGGCGGATGTTTTTTCTTTTCCTGTACCATTGTATGTGGAACACTGTATACTTGCACCACCACAGCGCAAATGGCTGTCCTCACTTTCACAAAATACACTGCCATATCAGCAAAAACTCAGGACTGCATTGGCCGGGAATCGATTCCGGGCCTCACGCGTGGCAGGCGAGAATTCTACCACTGAACCACCAATGCTCCACAGATGCCTAATTTTACACTTACTCATGTACTTTAGTGTATAAAACAAAGCAGGAGTGTCAGGATGCCTTGCCTTGCCATCACCTCCAAGCCTACGTAACCAAGCCCGACTAGCACAGTCGCTAGAGCATAAGACTATTAATCTTAGGGTCACGTATTTGAGCTCCATGTTGGGCAGTTGTTTTTTTCTCTTCCTGTACCATTGTATGTGGAACAGTGTATACTTGCATCACCACAGCGCAAATGGCTGTCCTCACTTTCACAAAATGCACTGCCCTATCAGCAAAAACTCAGGAATGTATTGACCGGGAATTGAACCCGGCCTCCCACGAGGCCGGCTAGATTTCTACCACTGAACCACCAATGATCCACAGATGCTTAATTTTAGACTTACTCATCTACTTTAGTGTACAAAACAAAGCAGGAGAGTCAGGATGCCTTGCCTTGCCATCACCACAACTCCTCGGTTACCAAGCATTGCTAACTCAGTCGGTAAAGCATGAGACTCTTAATCTCAGGGTCGTGGGTTCGAGCTCCACATTGGGCGGATGTTTTTTTTCTTTTCCTGTACCATTGTATGTGGAACATTGTCAACTTGCACCACCACAGCGCAAATGGCTGTCCTCACTTTCACAAAATGCACTGCCATATCAGCAAAAACTCAGGACTGCATTGGCCAGGAATCGAACCTGGGTCTCCCGCGTGGCAGGCCAGAATTCTACCACTGAACCACCAATGCTCCACAGATACTTAATTTTACACTTACTCGTGTACTTTAGTGTATGAAACAAAGCAGGAGTGTCAGGATGCCTTGCCTTGCCATCACCTCCATACATTCTCAACCAAGCCTGGCTAGCTCAGTCGGTAGAGCATGAGACTTTTAATCTCAGGGTCGGGGGTTCGAGCCCCACGTTGGGCGGATGTTTTTTCTTTTCCTGTACCATTGTATGTGGAACACTGTATACTTGCACCACCACAGCGCAAATGGCTGTCCTCACTTTCACAAAATACACTGCCATATCAGCAAAAACTCAGGACTGCATTGGCCGGGAATCGATTCCGGGCCTCACGCGTGGCAGGCGAGAATTCTACCACTGAACCACCAATGCTCCACAGATGCCTAATTTTACACTTACTCATGTACTTTAGTGTATAAAACAAAGCAGGAGTGTCAGGATGCCTTGCCTTGCCATCACCTCCAAGCCTACGTAACCAAGCCCGACTAGCACAGTCGCTAGAGCATAAGACTATTAATCTTAGGGTCATGTATTTGAGCTCCATGTTGGGCAGTTGTTTTTTTCTCTTCCTGTACCATTGTATGTGGAACAGTGTATACTTGCATCAAAACAGCGCAAATGGCTGTCCTCACTTTCACAAAATGCACTGCCCTATCAGCAAAAACTCAGGAATGTATTGACCGGGAATTGAACCCGGCCTCCCACGTGGCCGGCTAGATTTCTACCACTGAACCACCAATGATCCACAGATGCTTAATTTTAGACTTACTCATGTACTTTAGTGTACAAAACAAAGCAGGAGAGTCAGGATGCCTTGCCTTGCCATCACCACAACTCCTCGGTTACCAAGCATTGCTAACTCAGTCAGTAAAGCATGAGACTCTTAATCTCAGGGTCGTGGGTTCGAACCCCACATTGGGCGGATGTTTTTTTTCTTTTCCTGTACCATTGTATGTGGAACACTGTCAACTTGCACCACCACAGCGCAAATGGCTGTCCTCACTTTCACAAAATGCACTGCCATATCAGCAAAAACTCAGGACTGCATTGGCCGGGAATCGAACCCAGGCCTCCCGCGTGGCAGGCGAGAATTCTACCTCTGAACCACCAATGCTCCACAGATACTTAATTTTACACTTAGTCGTGTACTTTAGTTTATGAAACAAAGCAGGAGTGTCAGAATGCCTTGCCTTGCCATCACCTCCTTACATTCTCAACCAAGCCTGGCTAGCTCAGTCGGTAGAGCATGAGACTCTTAATCTCAGGTTCGTGGGTTCGAGCCCCACGTTGGGCGGATGTTTTTTCTTTTCCTGTACCATTGTATGTGGAACACTGTATACTTGCACCACCACAGCGCAAATGGCTGTCCTCACTTTCACAAAATATACTGCCATATCAGCAAAAACTCAGGACTGCATTGGCCGGGAATCGATTCCGGGCCTCACGCGTGGCAGGCGAGAATTCTACTACTGAACCACCAATGCTCCACAGATGCCTAATTTTACACTTACTCATGTACTTTAGTGTATAAAACAAAGCAGGAGTGTCAGGATGCCTTGCCTTGCCTTCACCTCCAAGCCTACGTAACCAAGATCGACTAGCACAGTCGCTAGAGCATAAAACTATTAATCTTAGGGTCATGTATTTGAGCTCCATGTTGGGCAGTTGTTTTTTTCTCTTCCTGTACCATTGTATGTGGAACAGTGTATACTTGCATCACCACAGCGCAAATGGCTGTCCTCACTTTCACAAAATGCACTGCCCTATCAGCAAAAACTCAGGAATGTATTGACCGGGAATTGAACCCGGCCTCCCACGTGGCCGACTAGATTTCTACCACTGAACCACCAATGATCCACAGATGCTTATTTTTAAACTTACTCATGTACTTTAGTGTACAAAACAAAGCAGGAGAGTCAGGATGCCTTCCCTTTCCATCACCACAACTCCTCGGTTACCAAGCATTGCTAACTCAGTCGGTAAAGCATGAGACTCTTAATCTCAGGGTCGTGGGTTCGAGCCCCACATCGGGCGGATGTTTTTTTTCTTTTCCTGTACCATTGTATGTGGAACATTGTCAACTTGCACCACCACAGCGCAAATGGCTGTCCTCACTTTCACAAAATGCACTGCCATATCAGCAAAAACTCAGGACTGCATTGGCCAGGAATCGAACCTGGGTCTCCCGCGTGGCAGGCCAGAATTCTACCACTGAACCACCAATGCTCCACAGATACTTAATTTTACACTTACTCGTGTACTTTAGTGTATGAAACAAAGCAGGAGTGTCAGGATGCCTTGCCTTGCCATCACCTCCATACATTCTCAACCAAGCCTGGCTAGCTCAGTCGGTAGAGCATGAGACTTTTAATCTCAGGGTCGGGGGTTCGAGCCCCACGTTGGGCGGATGTTTTTTCTTTTCCTGTACCATTGTATGTGGAACACTGTATACTTGCACCACCACAGCGCAAATGGCTGTCCTCACTTTCACAAAATACACTGCCATATCAGCAAAAACTCAGGACTGCATTGGCCGGGAATCGATTCCGGGCCTCACGCGTGGCAGGCGAGAATTCTACCACTGAACCACCAATGCTCCACAGATGCCTAATTTTACACTTACTCATGTACTTTAGTGTATAAAACAAAGCAGGAGTGTCAGGATGCCTTGCCTTGCCATCACCTCCAAGCCTACGTAACCAAGCCCGACTAGCACAGTCGCTAGAGCATAAGACTATTAATCTTAGGGTCATGTATTTGAGCTCCATGTTGGGCAGTTGTTTTTTTCTCTTCCTGTACCATTGTATGTGGAACAGTGTATACTTGCATCAAAACAGCGCAAATGGCTGTCCTCACTTTCACAAAATGCACTGCCCTATCAGCAAAAACTCAGGAATGTATTGACCGGGAATTGAACCCGGCCTCCCACGTGGCCGGCTAGATTTCTACCACTGAACCACCAATGATCCACAGATGCTTAATTTTAGACTTACTCATGTACTTTAGTGTACAAAACAAAGCAGGAGAGTCAGGATGCCTTGCCTTGCCATCACCACAACTCCTCGGTTACCAAGCATTGCTAACTCAGTCAGTAAAGCATGAGACTCTTAATCTCAGGGTCGTGGGTTCGAACCCCACATTGGGCGGATGTTTTTTTTCTTTTCCTGTACCATTGTATGTGGAACACTGTCAACTTGCACCACCACAGCGCAAATGGCTGTCCTCACTTTCACAAAATGCACTGCCATATCAGCAAAAACTCAGGACTGCATTGGCCGGGAATCGAACCCAGGCCTCCCGCGTGGCAGGCGAGAATTCTACCTCTGAACCACCAATACTCCACAGATACTTAATTTTACACTTAGTCGTGTACTTTAGTTTATGAAACAAAGCAGGAGTGTCAGAATGCCTTGCCTTGCCATCACCTCCTTACATTCTCAACCAAGCCTGGCTAGCTCAGTCGGTAGAGCATGAGACTCTTAATCTCAGGTTCGTGGGTTCGAGCCCCACGTTGGGCGGATGTTTTTTCTTTTCCTGTACCATTGTATGTGGAACACTGTATACTTGCACCACCACAGCGCAAATGGCTGTCCTCACTTTCACAAAATATACTGCCATATCAGCAAAAACTCAGGACTGCATTGGCCGGGAATCGATTCCGGGCCTCACGCGTGGCAGGCGAGAATTCTACTACTGAACCACCAATGCTCCACAGATGCCTAATTTTACACTTACTCATGTACTTTAGTGTATAAAACAAAGCAGGAGTGTCAGGATGCCTTGCCTTGCCTTCACCTCCAAGCCTACGTAACCAAGATCGACTAGCACAGTCGCTAGAGCATAAAACTATTAATCTTAGGGTCATGTATTTGAGCTCCATGTTGGGCAGTTGTTTTTTTCTCTTCCTGTACCATTGTATGTGGAACAGTGTATACTTGCATCACCACAGCGCAAATGGCTGTCCTCACTTTCACAAAATGCACTGCCCTATCAGCAAAAACTCAGGAATGTATTGACCGGGAATTGAACCCGGCCTCCCACGTGGCCGACTAGATTTCTACCACTGAACCACCAATGATCCACAGATGCTTATTTTTAAACTTACTCATGTACTTTAGTGTACAAAACAAAGCAGGAGAGTCAGGATGCCTTCCCTTTCCATCACCACAACTCCTCGGTTACCAAGCATTGCTAACTCAGTCGGTAAAGCATGAGACTCTTAATCTCAGGGTCGTGGGTTCGAGCCCCACATCGGGCGGATGTTTTTTTTCTTTTCCTGTACCATTGTATGTGGAACACTGTCAACTTGCACCACCACAGCGCAAATGGCTGTCCTCACTTTCACAAAATGCACTGCCATATCAGCAAAAACTCAGGACTGCATTGGCCGGGAATCGAACCCGGGCCTCCCGCGTGGCAGGCAAGAATTCTACCACTGAACCACCAATGCTCCACAGATACTTAATTTTACACTTACTCGTGTACTTTAGTGTATGAAACAAAGCAGGAGTGTCAGGATGCCTTGCCATCACCTCCATGCATTCTCAACCAAGCCTGGCTAGCTCAGTCGGTAGAGCATGAGACTCTAAATTTCAGGGTCGTGGGTTCGAGCCCCACGTTGGTCGGATGTTTTTTCTTTTCCTGTACCATTGTATGTGGAACACTGTATACTTGCACCACCACAGCGCAAATGGCTGTCCTCACTTTCACAAAATACACTGCCATATCAGCAAAAACTCAGGACTGCATTGGCCGGGAATCGATTCCGGGCCTCACGCGTGGCAGGCGAGAATTCTACCACTGAACCACCAATGCTCCACAGATGCCTAATTTTACACTTACTCATGTACTTTAGTGTATAAAACAAAGCATGAGTGTCAGGATGCCTTGCCTTGCCATCACCTCCAAGCCTACATAACCAAGCCCGACTAGCACAGTCGCTAGAGCATAAGACTATTAATCTTAGGGTCATGTATTTGAGCTCCATGTTGTGCAGTTGTTTTTTTCTCTTCCTGTACCATTGTATGTGGAACAGTGTATACTTGCACCACCACAGCGCAAATGGCTGTCCTCACTTTCACAAAATACACTGCCATATCAGCAAAAACTCAGGACTGCATTGGCCGGGAATGGAACCCTGCCTCCCACGTGGCCGGCTAGATTTCTACCACTGAACCACCAATGATCCACAGATGCTTATTTTTAAACTTACTCATGTACTTTAGTGTACAAAACAAAGCAGGAGAGTCAGGATGCCTTGCCTTGCCATCACCACAACTCCTCGGTTACCAAGCATTGCTAACTCAGTCGGTAAAGCATGAGACTCTTAATATCAGGGTCGTGGGTTTGAGCCCCACATTGGGCGGATGTTTTTTTTCTTTTCCTGTACCATTGTATGTGGAACACTGTCAACTTGCCCCACCACAGCACAAATGGCTGTCCTCACTTTCACAAAATGCATTGCCATATCAGCAAAAACTCAGGACTGCATTGGCCGGGAATCGAACCCGGTCCTCCCGCGTGGCAGGCGAGAATTCTACCACTGAACCACCAATGCTCCACAGATACTTAATTTTACACTTACTCGTGTACTTTAGTGTATGAAACAAAGCAGGAGTGTCAGGATGCCTTGCCTTGCCATCACCTCTATACATTCTCAACCAAGCCTGGCTAGCTCAGTCGGTAGAGCATGAGACTCTTAATCTCAGCGTCGTGGGTTCGAGCCCCACGTTGGGCGGATGTTTTTTCTTTTCCTGTACCATTGTATGTGGAACACTGTATACTTGCACCACCACAGCGCAAATGGCTGTCCTCACTTTCACAAAATACACTGCCATATCAGCAAAAACTCAGGACTGCATTGGCCGGGAATCGATTCCGGGCCTCACGCGTGGCAGGCGAGAATTCTACCACTGAACCACCAATGCTCCACAGATGCCTAATTTTACACTTACTCATGTACTTTAGTGTATAAAACACAGCAGGAGTGTCAGGATGCCTTGCCTTGCCATCACCTCCAAGCCTACGTAACCTAGCCCGACTAGCACAGTCGCTAGAGCATAAAACTATTAATCTTAGGGTCATGTATTTGAGCTCCATGTTGGGCAGTTGTTTTTTTCTCTTCCTGTACCATTGTATGTGGAACAGTGTATACTTGCATCACCACAGCGCAAATGGCTGTCCTCACTTTCACAAAATGCACTGCCCTATCAGCAAAAACTCAGGAATGTATTGACCGGGAATTGAACCCGGCCTCCCACGTGGCCGACTAGATTTCTACCACTGAACCACCAATGATCCACAGATGCTTATTTTTAAACTTACTCATGTACTTTAGTGTACAAAACAAAGCAGGAGAGTCAGGATGCCTTCCCTTTCCATCACCACAACTCCTCGGTTACCAAGCATTGCTAACTCAGTCGGTAAAGCATGAGACTCTTAATCTCAGGGTCGTGGGTTCGAGCCCCACATTGGGCGGATGTTTTTTTTCTTTTCCTGTACCATTGTATGTGGAACACTTTCAACTTGCACCACCACAGCGCAAATGACTGTCCTCACTTTCACAAAATGCACTGCCATATCAGCAAAAACTCAGGACTGCATTGGCCGGGAATCGAACCCGGGCCTCCCGCGTGGCAGGCAAGAATTCTACCACTGAACCACCAATGCTCCACAGATACTTAATTTTACACTTACTCGTGTACTTTAGTGTATGAAACAAAGCAGGAGTGTCAGGATGCCTTGCCTTGCCATCACCTCCACACTTTCTCAACCAATCCTGGCTAGCTCAGTCGGTAGAGCATGAGACTCTAAATTTCAGGGTCGTGGGTTCGAACCCCACGTTGGGCGGATGTTTTTTCTTTTCCTGTACCATTGTATGTGGAACACTGTATACTTGCACCACCACAGCGCAAATGGCTGTCCTCACTTTCACAAAATACACTGCCATATCAGCAAAAACTCAGGACTGCATTGGCCGGGAATCGATTCTGGGCCTCACGCGTGGCAGGCGAGAATTCTACCACTGAACCACCAATGCTCCACAGATGCCTAATTTTACACTTACTCATGTACTTTAGTGTATAAAACAAAGCAGGAGTGTCAGGATGCCTTGCCTTGCCATCACCTCCAAGCCTACATAACCAAGCCCGACTAGCACAGTCGCTAGAGCATAAGACTATTAATCTTAGGGTCATGTATTTGAGCTCCATGTTGTGCAGTTGTTTTTTTCTCTTCCTGTACCATTGTATGTGGAACAGTGTATACTTGCATCACCACAGCGCAAATGGCTGTCCTCACTTTCACAAAATGCACTGCCCTATCAGCAAAAACTCAGGAATGTATTGACCGGGAATTGAACCCGGCCTCCCACGTGGCCGGCTAGATTTCTACCACTGAACCACCAATGATCCACAGATGCTTAATTTTAGACTTACTCATGTACTTTAGTGTACAAAACAAAGCAGGAGAGTCAGGATGCCTTGCCTTGCCATCACCACAACTCCTCGGTTACCAAGCATTGCTAACTCAGTCAGTAAAGCATGAGACTCTTAATCTCAGGGTCGTGGGTTTGAGCCCCACATTGGGCGGATGTTTTTTTTCTTTTCCTGTACCATTGTATGTGGAACACTATCAACTTGCCCCACCACAGCACAAATGGCTGTCCTCACTTTCACAAAATGCACTGCCATATCAGCAAAAACTCAGGACTGTGTTGGCCGGGAATCGAACCCGGGTCTCCCGCGTGGCAGGCGAGAATTCTACCACTGAACCACCAATGCTCCACAGATACTTAATTTTACACTTACTCGTGTACTTTAGTGTATGAAACAAAGCAGGAGTGTCAGGATGCCTTGCCTTGCCATCACCTCCATACATTCACAACCAAGCCTGGCTAGCTCAGTCGGTAGAGCATGAGACTCTTAATCTCAGGGTCGTGGGTTCGAGCCCCACGTTGGGCGGATGTTTTTTCTTTTCCTGTACCATTGTATGTGGAACACTGTATACTTGCACCACCACAGCGCAAATGGCTGTCCTCACTTTCACAAAATACACTGCCATATCAGCAAAAACTCAGGACTGCATTGGCCGGGAATCGATTCCGGGCCTCACGCGTGGCAGGCGAGAATTCTACCACTGAACCACCAATGCTCCACAGATGCCTAATTTTACACTTACTCATGTACTTTAGTGTATAAAAAAAAGCAGGAGTGTCAGGATGCCTTGCCTTGCCATCACCTCCAAGCCTACGTAACCAAGCCCGACTAGCACAGTCGCTAGAGCATAAGACTATTAATCTTAGGGTCATGTATTTGAGCTCCATGTTGGGCAGTTGTTTTTTTCTCTTCCTGTATCATTGTATGTGGAACAGTGTATACTTGCATCACCACAGCGCAAATGGCTGTCCTCACTTTCACAAAATGCACTGCCCTATCAGCAAAAACTCAGGAATGTATTGACCGGGAATTGAACCCGGCCTCCCACGTGGCCGGCTAGATTTCTACCACTGAACCACCAATGATCCACAGATGCTTAATTTTAAACTTACTCATGTACTTTAGTGTACAAAACAAAGCAGGAGAGTCAGGATGCCTTCCCTTTCCATCACCACAACTCCTTAGTTACCAAGCATTGCTAACACAGTCGGTAAAGCATGAGACTCTTAATCTCAGGGTCGTGGGTTCGAGCCCCACATTGGGCGTATGTTTTTTTTCTTTTCCTGTACCATTGTATGTGGAACACTGTCAACTTGCACCACCACAGCGCAAATGGCTGTCCTCACTTTCACAAAATGCACTGCCATATCAGCAAAAACTCAGGATTGCATTGGCCGGGAATCGAACCCGGGCCTCCCGCGTGGCAGGCAAGAATTCTACCACTGAACCACCAATGCTCCACAGATACTTAATTTTACACTTACTCGTGTACTTTAGTGTATGAAACAAAGCAGGAGTGTCAGGATGCCTTGCCTTGCCATCACCTCCATGCATTCTCAACCAAGCCTGGCTAGCTCAGTCGGTAGAGCATGAGACTCTTAATCTCAGGGTCGTGGGTTAGAGCCCCACGTTGGGCGGATGTTTTTTCTTTTCCTGTACCATTGTATGTGGAACACTGTATACTTGCACCACCACAGCGCAAATGGCTGTCCTCACTTTCACAAAATACACTGCCATATCAGCAAAAACTCAGGACTGCATTGGCCGGGAATCGATTCCGGGCCTCACGCGTGGCAGGCGAGAATTCTACCACTGAACCACCAATGCTCCACAGATGCCTAATTTTACACTTACTCATGTACTTTAGTGTATAAAACAAAGCAGGAGTGTCAGGATGCCTTGCCTTGCCATCACCTCCAAGCCTACGTAACCAAGCCCGACTAGAACAGTCGCTAGAGCATAAGACTATTAATCTTAGGGTCATGTATTTGAGCTCCATGTTGGGCAGTTGTTTTTTCTCTTCCTGTACCATTGTATGTGGAACAGTGTATACTTGCATCACCACAGCGCAAATGGCTGTCCTCACTTTCAAAAAATGCACTGCCCTATCAGCAAAAACTCAGGAATGTATTGACCGGGATTTGAACCCGGCCTCCCACGTGGCCGGCTAGATTTCTACCACTGAACCACCAATGATCCACAGATGCTTAATTTTAGACTTACTCATGTACTTTAGTGTACAAAACAAAGCAGGAGAGTCAGGATGCCTTGCCTTGCCATCACCACAACTCCTCGGTTACCAAGCATTGCTAACTCAGTCGGTAAAGCATAAGACTCTTAATCTCAGGGTCGTGGGTTCGAGCCCCACATTGGGCGGATGTTTTTTTTCTTTTCCTGTACCATTGTATGTGGAACACTGTCAACTTGCACCACCACAGCGCAAATGGCTGTCCTCACTTTCACAAAATGCACTGCCATATCAGCAAAAACTCAGGACTGCATTGGCCGGGAATCAAAACCAGGCCTCCCGCGGGGCAGGCGAGAATTCTACCACTGAACCACCAATGCTCCACAGATACTTAATTTTACACTTACTCGTGTACTTTAGTTTATGAAACAAAGCAGGAGTGTCAGGATGCCTTGCCTTGCCATCACCTCCATACGTTCTCAACCAAGCCTGGCTAGCTCAGTCGGTAGAGCATGAGACTCTTAATCTCAGGGTCGTGGGTTCGAGCCCCACGTTGGGCGGATGCTTTTTCTTTTCCTGTACCATTGTATGTGGAACACTGTATACTTGCACCACAACAGCGCAAATGGCTGTCCTCACTTTCACAAAATACACTGCCATATCAGGAAAAACTCAAGACTGCATTGGCCGGGAATCGATTCCGGGCCTCACGCGTGGCAGGCGAGAATTCTACCACTGAACCACCAATGTTCCACAGATGCCTAATTTTACACTTACTCATGTACTTTAGTGTATAAAACAAAGCAGGAGTGTCAGGATGCCTTGCCTTGCCATCACCTCCAAGCCTACGTAACCAAGCCCGACTAGCACAGTCGCTAGGGCATAAGACTATTAATCTTAGGGTCATGTATTTGAGCTCCATGTTGGGCAGTTGTTTTTTTCTCTTCCTGTACCATTGAATGTGGAACAGTGTATACTTGCATCACCACAGCGCAAATGGCTGTCCTCACTTTCACAAAATGCACTGCCCTATCAGCAAAAACTCAGGAATGTATTGACCGGGAATTGAACCCGGCCTCCCACGTGGCCGGCTAGATTTCTACCACTGAACCACCATGATCCACAGATGCTTAATTTTAGACTTACTCATGTACTTTAGTGTACAAAACAAAGCAGGAGAGGCAGGATGCCTTGCCTTGCCATCACCACAACTCCTCGGTTACCAAGCATTGCTAACTCAGTCGATAAAGCATGAGACTCTTAATCTCAGGGTCGTGGGTTCGAGCCCCACATTGGGCGGATGTTTTTTTTCTTTTCCTGTACCATTGTATGTGGAACACTGTCAACTTGCCCCACCACAGCACAAATGGCTGTCCTCACTTTCACAAAATGCACTGCCATATCAGCAAAAACTCAGGACTGCATTGGCCGGGAATCAAACCCTGGCCTCCCGCGTGGCATGCGAGAATTCTACCACTGAACCATCAATGCTCCACAGATACTTAATTTTACACTTACTCGTGTACTTTAGTGTATGAAACAAAGCAGGAGTGTCAGGATGCCTTGCCTTGCCATCACCTCCATACATTCTCAACCAAGCCTGGCTAGCTCAGTCGGTAGAGCATGAGACTCTTAATCTCAGGGTCGTGGGTTAGAGCCCCACGTTGGGCGGATGTTTTTTCTTTTCCTGTACCATTGTATGTGGAACACTGTATACTTGCACCACCACAGCGCAAATGGCTGTCCTCACTTTCACAAAATACACTGCCATATCAGCAAAAACTCAGGACTGCATTGGCCGGGAATCGATTCCGGGCCTCACGCGTGGCAGGCGAGAATTCTACCACTGAACCACCAATGCTCCACAGATGCCTAATTTTACACTTACTCATGTACTTTAGTGTATAAAAAAAAGCAGGAGTGTCAGGATGCCTTGCCTTGCCATCACCTCCAAGCCTACGTAACCAAGCCCGACTAGCACAGTCGCTAGAGCATAAGACTATTAATCTTAGGGTCATGTATTTGAGCTCCATGTTGGGCAGTTGTTTTTTTCTCTTCCTGTACCATTGAATGTGGAACAGTGTATACTTGCATCACCACAGTGCAAATGGCTGTCCTCACTTTCACAAAATGCACTGCCCTATCAGCAAAAACTCAGGAATGTATTGACCGGGAATTGAACCCGGCCTCCCACGTGGCCGGCTAGATTTCTACCACTGAACCACCAATGATCCACAGATGCTTAATTTTAAACTTACTCATGTACTTTAGTGTACAAAACAAAGCAGGAGAGTCAGAATGCCTTCCCTTTCCATCACCACAACTCCTCGGTTACCAAGCATTGCTAACACAGTCGGTAAAGCATGAGACTCTTAATCTCAGGGTTGTGGGTTCGAGCCCCACATTGGGCTGATGTTTTTTTTCTTTTCCTGTACCATTGTATGTGGAACACTGTCAACTTGCACCACCACAGCGCAAATGGCTGTCCTCACTTTCACAAAATGCACTGCCATATCAGCAAAAACTCAGGACTGCATTGGCCGGGAATCGAACCCGGGCCTCCCGCGTGGCAGGCGAGAATTCTACCACTGAACCACCAATGCTCCACAGATACTTAATTTTACACTTACTCGTGTACTTTAGTGTATGAAACAAAGCAGGAGTGTCAGGATGCCTTGCCTTGCCATCACCTCCATACATTCTCAACCAAGCCTGGCTAGCTCAGTCGGTAGAGCATGAGACTCTTAATCTCAGGGTCGTGGGTTAGAGCCCCACGTTGGGCGGATGTTTTTTCTTTTCCTGTACCATTGTATGTGGAACACTGTATACTTGCACCACCACAGCGCAAATGGCTGTCCTCACTTTCACAAAATACACTGCCATATCAGCAAAAACTCAGGACTGCATTGGCCGGGAATCGATTCCGGGCCTCACGCGTGGCAGGCGAGAATTCTACCACTGAACCACCAATGCTCCACAGATGCCTAATTTTACACTTACTCATGTACTTTAGTGTATAAAACAAAGCAGGAGTGTCAGGATGCCTTGCCTTGCCATCACCTCCAAGCCTACGTAACCAAGCCCGACTAGAACAGTCGCTAGAGCATAAGACTATTAATCTTAGGGTCATGTATTTGAGCTCCATGTTGGGCAGTTGTTTTTTCTCTTCCTGTACCATTGTATGTGGAACAGTGTATACTTGCATCACCACAGCGCAAATGGCTGTCCTCACTTTCAAAAAATGCACTGCCCTATCAGCAAAAACTCAGGAATGTATTGACCGGGATTTGAACCCGGCCTCCCACGTGGCCGGCTAGATTTCTACCACTGAACTACCAATGATCCACAGATGCTTAATTTTAGACTTACTCATGTACTTTAGTGTACAAAACAAAGCAGGAGAGTCAGGATGCCTTGCCTTGCCATCACCACAACTCCTCGGTTACCAAGCATTGCTAACTCAGTCGGTAAAGCATAAGACTCTTAATCTCAGGGTCGTGGGTTCGAGCCCCACATTGGGCGGATGTTTTTTTTCTTTTCCTGTACCATTGTATGTGGAACACTGTCAACTTGCACCACCACAGCGCAAATGGCTGTCCTCACTTTCACAAAATGCACTGCCATATCAGCAAAAACTCAGGACTGCATTGGCCGGGAATCAAACCCAGGCCTCCCGCGGGGCAGGCGAGAATTCTACCACTGAACCACCAATGCTCCACAGATACTTAATTTTACACTTACTCGTGTACTTTAGTTTATGAAACAAAGCAGGAGTGTCAGGATGCCTTGCCTTGCCATCACCTCCATACGTTCTCAACCAAGCCTGGCTAGCTCAGTCGGTAGAGCATGAGACTCTTAATCTCAGGGTCGTGGTTTCGAGCTCCACGTTGGGTGGATGTTTTTTCTTTTCCTGTACCATTGTATGTGGAACACTGTATACTTGCACCACAACAGCGCAAATGGCTGTCCTCACTTTCACAAAATACACTGCCATATCAGGAAAAACTCAAGACTGCATTGGCCGGGAATCGATTCCGGGCCTCACGCGTGGCAGGCGAGAATTCTACCACTGAACCACCAATGTTCCACAGATGCTTAATTTTACACTTACTCATGTACTTTAGTGTATAAAACAAAGCAGGAGTGTCAGGATGCCTTGCCTTGCCATCACCTCCAAGCCTACGTAACCAAGCCCGACTAGCACAGTCGCTAGGGCATAAGACTATTAATCTTAGGGTCATGTATTTGAGCTCCATGTTGGGCAGTTGTTTTTTTCTCTTCCTGTACCATTGTATGTGGAACAGTGTATACTTGCATCACCACAGCGCAAATGGCTGTCCTCACTTTCACAAAATGCACTGCCCTATCAGCAAAAACTCAGGAATGTATTGACCGGGAATTGAACCCGGCCTCCCACGTGGCCGGCTAGATTTCTACCACTGAACCACCATGATCCACAGATGCTTAATTTTAGACTTACTCATGTACTTTAGTGTACAAAACAAAGCAGGAGAGGCAGGATGCCTTGCCTTGCCATCACCACAACTCCTCGGTTACCAAGCATTGCTAACTCAGTCAGTAAAGCATGAGACTCTTAATCTCAGGGTCGTGGGTTTGAGCCCCACGTTGGGCGGATGTTTTTTTTCTTTTCCTGTACCATTGTATGTGGAACACTGTCAACTTGCCCCACCACAGCACAAATGGCTGTCCTCACTTTCACAAAATGCACTGCCATATCAGCAAAAACTCAGGACTGCATCGGCCGGGAATCGAACCCGGGCCTCCCGCGTGGCAGGCAAGAATTCTACCACTGAACCACCAATGCTCCACAAATATTTAATTTTACACTTACTCGTGTACTTTAGTGTATGAAACAAAGCAGGAGTGTTAGGATGCCTTGCCTTGCCATCACCTCCATAAATTCTCAACCAAGCCTGGCTAGCTCAGTCGGTAGAGCATGAGACTCTTAATCTCAGGGTCGTGGGTTCGAGCCCCACTTTGGGCGGATGTTTTTTCTTTTCCTGTACCATTGTATGTGGAACACTGTCAACTTGCACCACCACAGCGCAAATAGCTGTCCTCACTTTCACAAAATACACTGCCATATCAGCAAAAACTCAGGACTGCATTGGCCGGGAATCGATTCCGGGCCTCACGCGTGGCAGGCGAGAATTCTACCACTGAACCACCAATGCTCCACAGATGCCTAATTTTACACTTACTCATGTACTTTAGTGTATAAAACAAAGCAGGAGTGTCAGGATGCCTTGCCTTGCCATCACCACAACTACTTGGTTACCAAGCATTGCTAACTCAGTCGGTAAAGCATGAGACTCTTAATCTCAGGGTCGTGGGTTCGAGCCCCACATTGGGCGGATGTTTTTTTTCTTTTCCTGTACCATTGTATGTGGAACACTGTCAACTTGCACCACCACAGCGCAAATGGCTGTCCTCACTTTCACAAAATGCACTGCCATATAAGCAAAAACTCAGGCCTCCCGCGTGGAAGGCGAGAATTCTACCACTGAACCACCAATGCTCCACAGGTACTTAATTTTACACTTACTCGTGTACTTTAGTGTACAAAACAAAGCAGGAGTGTCAGGATGCCTTGCAATGCCTTGCCATCACCTCCATGCATTCGCAACCAAGCCTGGCTAGCTCAGTCGGTAGAGCATGAGACTCTTAATCTCAGGGTCGTGGGTTCGAGCCCCACGTTAGGCGGATGTTTTTTCTTTTCCTGTACCATTGTATGTGGAACACTGTCAACTTGCACCACCACAGCGCAAATGGCTGTCCTCACTTTCACAAAATGCACTGCCATATCAGCAAAAACTCAGGACTGCATTGGACGGGAATCAAACCCAGGCCTCCCGCGTGGAAGGCGAAAATTCCACCACTGAACCACCAATGCTCCAAAGGTACTTAATTTTACACTTACTCGTGTACTTTAGTGTATGAAACAAAGCAGGAGTGTCAGGATGCCTTGCCTTGCCATCACCTCCGTGCATTCGCAACCAACCCTGGCTAGCTCAGTCGGTAGAGCATGAGACTCTTAATCTCAGGGTCGTGGGTTCGAGCCCCACGTTGGGCAGATGTTTTTTCTTTTCCTGTACCATTGTATGTGGAACACTGTCAACTTGCACCACCACAGCGCAAATGGCTGTCCTCACTTTCCCAAAATGCACTGCCATATCAGCAAAAACTAATGACTGCATTGGCCAGGAATCGAACCCAGGCCTCCCGCGTGGAAGGCGAGAATTCTACCACTGAACCACCAATGCTCCACAGGTACTTAATTTTACACTTACTCGTGTACTTTAGTGTATGAAACAAAGCAGGAGTGTCAGGATGCCTTGCCTTGCCTTGCCATCACCTCCATACATTCGCAACCAAGCCTGGCTAGCTCAGTCGGTAGAGCATGAGACTCTTAATCTCAGGGTTGTGGGTTCGAGCCCCACGTTGGGCGGATGTTTTTTCTTTTCCTGTACCATTGTATGTGGAACACTGTCAACTTGCACCACCACAGCGCAAATAGCTGTCCTCACTTTCACAAAATACACTGCCATATCAGCAAAAACTCAGGACTGCATTGGCCGGGAATCGATTCCGGGCCTCACGCGTGGCAGGCGAGAATTCTACCACTGAACCACCAATGCTCCACAGATGCCTAATTTTACACTTACTCATGTACTTTAGTGTATAAAACAAAGCAGGAGTGTCAGGATGCCTTGCCTTGCCATCACCTCCAAGCCTACGAAACCAAGCCCGACTAGCACAGTCGCTAGAGCATAAGACTATTAATCTTAGGGTCATGTATTTGAGCTCCATGTTGGGCAGTTGTTTTTTTCTCTTCCTGTACCATTGTATGTGGAACAGTGTATACTTGCATCACCACAGCGCAAATGGCTGTCCTCACTTTCACAAAATGCACTGCCCTATCAGCAAAAACTCAGGAATGTATTGACCGGGATTTGAACCCGGCCTCCCACGTGGCCGGCTAGATTTCTACCACTGAACCACCAATGATCCACAGATGCTTAATTTTAGACTTACTCATGTACTTTAGTGTACAAAACAAAGCAGGAGAGTCAGGATGCCTTGCCTTGCCATCACCACAACTCCTCGGTTACCAAGCATTGCTAACTCAGTCGGTAAAGCATAAGACTCTTAATCTCAGGGTCGTGGGTTCGAGCCCCACATTGGGCAGATGTTTTTTTTCTTTTCCTGTACCATTGTATGTGGAACACTGTCAACTTGCACCACCACAGCGCAAATGGCTGTCCTCACTTTCACAAAATGCACTGCCATATCAGCAAAAACTAAGGACTGCATTGGCCAGGAATCGAACCCAGGTCTCCCGCATGGCAGGCGAGAATTGTACCACTGAACCACCAATGCTCCACAGATACTTAATTTTACACTTACTCGTGTACTTTAGTTTATGAAACAAAGCAGGAGTGTCAGGATGCCTTGCCTTGCCATCACCTCCATACATTTTCAACTAAGCCTGGCTAGCTCAGTCGGTAGAGCATGAGACTCTTAATCTCAGGGTCGTGGGTTCGATCCCCACGTTGGGCGGATGTTTTTTCTTTTCCTGTACCATTGTATGTGGAACACTGTATACTTGCACCACCACAGCGCAAATGGCTGTCCTCACTTTCACAAAATACACTGCCATATCAGCAAAAACTCAGGACTGCATTGGCCGGGAATCGATTCCGGGCCTCACGCGTGGCAGGCGAGAATTCTACTACTGAACCACCAATGCTCCACAGATGCCTAATTTTACACTTACTCATGTACTTTAGTGTATAAAACAAAGCAGGAGTGTCAGGATGCCTTGCCTTGCCATCACCTCCAAGCCTACGTAACCAAGCCCGACTAGCACAGTCGCTAGAGCATAAGACTATTAATCTTAGGGTCATGTATTTGAGCTCCATGTTGGGCAGTTCTTTTTTTCTCTTCCTGTACCATTGTATGTGGAACAGTGTATACTTGCATCACCACAGCGCAAATGGCTGTCCTCACTTTCACAAAATGCACTGCCCTATCAGCAAAAACTCAGGAATGTATTGACCGGGAATTGAATCCGGCCTCCCACGTGGCCGGCTAGATTTCTACCACTAAACCACCAATGATCCACAGATGCTTAATTTTAGACTTACTCATGTATTTTAGTGTACAAAACAAAGCAGGAGAGTCAGGATGCCTTGCCTTGCCATCACCACAACTCCTCGGTTACCAAGCATTGCTAACTCAGTCAGTAAAGCATGAGGCTCTTAATCTCAGGGTCGTGGGTTCGAGCCCCACATTGGGCGGATGTTTTTTTTCTTTTCCTGTACCATTGTATGTGGAACACTGTCAACTTGCACCACCACAGCGCAAATGGCTGTCCTCACTTTCACAAAATGCACTGCCATATCAGCAAAAACTCAGGAATGCATTGGCCGGGAATCGAACCCAGGCCTCCCGCGTGGCAGGTGAGAATTCTACCACTGAACCACCAATGCTCCACAGATACTTAATTTTACACTTACTCGTGTACTTTAGTTTATGAAACAAAGCAGGAGTGTCAGGTTGCCTTGCCTTGCCATCACCACAACTCCTCGGTTACCAAGCATTGCTAACTCAGTCGGTAAAGCATAAGACTCTTAATCTCAGGGTCGTGGGTTCGAGCCCCTCATTGGGCGGATGTTTTTTTTCTTTTCCTGTACCATTGTATGTGGAACACTGTATACTTGCACCACCACAGCGCAAATGGCTGTCCTCACTTTCACAAAATACACTGCCATATCAGCAAAAACTCAGGACTGCATTGGCCGGGAATCGATTCCGGGCCTCACGCGTGGCAGGCGAGAATTCTACTACTGAACCACCAATGCTCCACAGATGCCTAATTTTACACTTACTCATGTACTTTAGTGTATAAAACAAAGCAGGAGTGTCAGGATGCCTTGCCTTGCCATCACCTCCAAGCCTACGTAACCAAGCCCGACTAGCACAGTCGCTAGAGCATAAGACTATTAATCTTAGGGTCATGTATTTGAGCTCCATGTTGGGCAGTTGTTTTTTTCTCTTCCTGTACCATTGTATGTGGAACAGTGTATACTTGCATCACCACAGCGCAAATGGCTGTCCTCACTTTCACAAAATGCACTGCCCTATCAGCAAAAACTCAGGAATGTATTGACCGGGATTTGAACCCGGCCTCCCACGTGGCCGGCTAGATTTCTACCACTGAACCACCAATGATCCACAGATGCTTAATTTTAGACTTACTCATGTACTTTAGTGTACAAAACAAAGCAGGAGAGTCAGGATGCCTTGCCTTGCCATCACCACAACTCCTCGGTTACCAAGCATTGCTAACTCAGTCGGTAAAGCATAAGACTCTTAAACTCAGGGTCGTGGGTTTGAGCCCCACATTGGGCGGATGTTTTTTTTCTTTTTTTGTACCATTGTATGTGGAACACTGTAAACTTGCACCACCACAGCGCAAATGGCTGTCCTCACTTTCACAAAATGCACTGCCATATCAGCAAATACTAAGGACTGCATTGGCCGGGAATCGAACCCAGGCCTCCCGCGTGGCAGGCGAGAATTCTACCACTGAACCACCAATGCTCCACAGATACTTACTTTTACACTTACTCGTGTACTTTAGTTTATGAAATAAAGCAGGAGTGTCAGGATGCCTTGCCTTGCCATCACCTCCATACATTTTCAACTAAGCCTGGCTAGCTCAGTCGGTAGAGCATGAGACTCTTAATCTCAGGGTCGTGGGTTCGAGCCCCACGTTGGGCGGATGTTTTTTCTTTTCCTGTACCATTGTATGTGGAACACTGTCAACTTGCACCACCACAGCGCAAATGGCTGTCCTCACTTTCACAAAATGCACTGCCATATCAGCAAAAACTAAGGACTGCATTGGCCGGGAATCGAACCCAGGTCTCCCGCGTGGAAGGCGAGAATTCTACAACTGAACCACCAATGCTCCACAGGTACTTAATTTTACACTTACTCGTGTACTTTAGTGTATGAAACAAAGCAGGAGTGTCAGGATGCCTTGCCTTGCCTTGCCATCACCTCCATACATTCGCAACCAAGCCTGGCTAGCTCAGTCGGTAGAGCATGAGACTCTTAATCTCAGGGTCGTGGGTTCGAGCCCCACGTTGGGCGGATATTTTTTCTTTTCCTGTACCATTGTATGTGGAACACTGTCAACTTGCACCACCACAGCGCAAATAGCTGTCCTCACTTTCACAAAATACACTGCCATATCAGCAAAAACTCAGGACTGCATTGGCCGGGAATCGATTCCGGGCCTCACGCGTGGCAGGCGAGAATTCTACCACTGAACCACCAATGCTCCACAGATGCCTAATTTTACACTTACTCATGTACTTTAGTGTATAAAACAAAGCAGGAGTGTCAGGATGCCTTGCCTTGCCATCACCTCCAAGCCTACGTAACCAAGCCCGACTAGCACAGTCGCTAGAGCATAAGACTATTAATCTTAGGGTCATGTATTTGAGCTCCGTGTTGGGCAGTTGTTTTTTTCTCTTCCTGTACCATTGTATGTGGAACAGTGTATACTTGCATCACCACAGCGCAAATGGCTGTCCTCACTTTCACAAAATGCACTGCCCTATCAGCAAAAACTCAGGAATGTATTGACCGGGATTTGAACCCGGCCTCCCACGTGGCCGGCTAGATTTCTACCACTGAACCACCAATGATCCACAGATGCTTAATTTTAGACTTACTCATGTACTTTAGTGTACAAAACAAAGCAGGAGAGTCAGGATGCCTTGCCTTGCCATCGCTACAACTCCTCGGTTAGCAAGCATTGCTAACTCAGTCGGTAAAGCATAAGACTCTTAATCTCAGGGTCGTGGGTTCGAGCCCCACATTGGGCGGATGTTTTTTTTCTTTTCCTGTACCATTGTATGTGGAACACTGTCAACTTGCACCACCACAGCGCAAATGGCTGTCCTCACTTTCACAAAATGCACTGCCATATCAGCAAAAACTAAGGACTGCATTGGCCGGGAATCGAACCCAGGCCACCCGCGTGGCAGGCGAGAATTCTACCACTGAACCACCAATGCTCCACAGATACTTAATTTTACACTTACTCGTGTACTTTAGTTTATGAAACAAAGCAGGAGTGTCAGGATGCCTTGCCTTGCCATCACCTCCATACATTTTCAACTAAGCCAGGCTAGCTCAGTCGGTAGAGCATGAGACTCTTAATCTCAGGGTCGTGGGTTCGAGCCCCACGTTCGGCGGATGTTTTTTCTTTTCCTGTACCATTGTATGTGGAACACTGTATACTTGCACCACCACAGCCCAAATGGCTGTCCTCACTTTCACAAAATACACTGCCATATCAGCAAAAACTAAGGACTGCATTGGCCGGGAATCGATTCCGGGCCTCACGCGTGGCAGGCGAGAATTCTACTACTGAACCACCAATGCTCCACAGATGCCTAATTTTACACTTACTCATGTACTTTAGTGTATAAAACAAAGCAGGAGTGTCAGGATGCCTTGCCTTGCCATCACCTCCAAGCCTACGTAACCAAGCCCGACTAGCACAGTCGCTAGAGCATAAGACTATTAATCTTAGGGTCATGTATTTGAGCTCCATGTTGGGCAGTTCTTTTTTTCTCTTCCTGTACCATTGTATGTGGAACAGTGTATACTTGCATCACCACAGCGCAAATGGCTGTCCTCACTTTCACAAAATGCACTGCCCTATCAGCAAAAACTCAGGAATGTTTTGACCGGGAATTGAACCCAGGCCTCCCGCGTGGCAGGCGAGAATTCTACCACTGAACCACCAATGCTCGACAGATACTTAATTTTACACTTACTCGTGTACTTTAGTGTATGAAACAAAGCAGGAGTGTCAGGATGCCTTGCCTTGCCATCACCTCCATACATTCTCAAACAAGCCTGGCTAGCTCAGTCGGTAGAGCATGAGACTCTTAATCTCAGGGTCGTGGGGTCGAGCCCCACGTTGGGCGGATGTTTTTTCTTTTCCTGTACCATTGTATGTGGAACACTGTATACTTGCACCACAACAGCGCAAATGGCTGTCCTCACTTTCACAAAATACACTGCCATATCAGGAAAAACTCAAAACTGCATTGGCCGGGAATCGATTCCGGGCCTCACGCGTGGCAGGCGAGAATTCTACCACTGAACCACCAATGCTCCACAGATGCCTTATTTTACACTTACTCATGTACTTTAGTGTATAAAACAAAGCAGGAGTGTCAGGATGCCTTGCCTTGCCATCACCTCCAAGCCTACGTACTCAAGCCCGACTAGCACAGTCGCTAGAGCATAAGACTATTAATCTTAGGGTCATGTATTTGAGCTCCATGTTGGGCAGTTGTTTTTTTCTCTTCCTGTACCATTGTATGTGGAACAGTGTATACTTGCATCACCAAAGCGCAAATGGCTGTCCTCACTTTCACAAAATGCACTGCCCTATCAGCAAAAACTCAGGAATGTATTGACCGGGAATTGAACCCGGCCTCCCACGTGGCCAGCAAGATTTCTACCACTGAACCACCAATGATCCACAGATGCTTAATTTTAGACTTACTCATGTACTTTAGTGTACAAAACAAAGCAGGAGAGTCAGGATGCCTTGCCATCACCACAACGCCTCGGTTACCAAGCATTGCTAACTCAGTCGGTAAAGCATGAGACTCTTAATCTCAGGGTCGTGGGTTCGAGCCCCACATTGGGCGGATGTTTTTTTTCTTTTCCTGTACCATTGTATGTGGAACACTGTCAACTTGCACCACCACAGCGCAAATGGCTGTTCTCACTTTCACAAAATGCACTGCCATATCAGCAAAAACTCAGGACTGCATTGGCCGGGAATTGAACCCAGACCTCCCGCATGGCAGGCAAGAATTCTATCACTGAACCACCAATGCTCCACAGATACTTAATTTTACACTTACTCGTGTACTTTAGTGTATGAAACAAAGCAGGAGTGTCAGGATGTCTTGCCTTGCCATCACCTCCATACATTCACAAATAAGCCTGGCTAGCTCAGTCGGTAGAGCATGAGACTCTTAATCTCAGGGTCGTGGGTTCGAGCCCCACGTTGGGCGGATGTTTTTTCTTTTCCTGTACCATTGTATGTGGAACAGTGTATACTTGCATCACCACAGCGCAAATGGCTGTCCTCACTTTCACAAAATACACTGCCATATCAGCAAAAACTCAGGACTGCATTGGCCGGGAATCGATTCCGGGCCTCACGCGTGGTAGGCGAGAATTCTACCACTGAACCACCAATGCTCCACAGATACTTAATTTTACACTTACTCGTGTACTTTAGTGTATGAAACAAAGCAGGAGTGTCAGGATGCCTTGCCTTGCCATCACCTCCATACATTCTCAATCAATCCTGGCTAGCTCAGTCGGTAGAGCATGAGACTCTTAATCTCAGGGTCGTGGGTTCGAGCCCCACGTTGGGCGGATGTTTTTTCTTTTCCTGTACCATTGTATGTGGAACAGTGTATACTTGCATCACCACAGCGCAAATGGCTGTCCTCACTTTCACAAAATACACTGCCATATCAGCAAAAACTCAGGACTGCATTGGCCGGGAATCGATTCCGGGCATCACGCGTGGCAGGCGAGAATTCTACCACTGAACCACCAATGCTCCACAGAAACTTAATTTTACACTTACTCGTGTACTTTAGTGTATGAAACAAAGCAGGAGAGTCAGGATGCCTTGCCTTGCCATCACCACAACTCCTCGGTTACCAAGCATTGCTAACTCAGTCGGTAAAGCATGAGACTCTTAATCTCAGGGTCGTGGGTTCGAGCCCCACATTGGGCGGATGTTTACTTTTCTTTTCCTGTACCATTGTATGTGGAACACTGTCAACTTGCACCACCACAGCGCAAATGGCTGTCCTCACTTTCACAAAATGCACTGCCATATCAGCAAAAACTCAGGCCTCCCGCGTGGAAGGCGAGAATTCTACCACTGAACCACCAATGCTCCACAGGTACTTAATTTTACACTTACAGATGTAGCCACCTTTATCTTGAGTGGCCGCGGCGTTTGTCCCGTTCGACCATACGCAGCGTACTGTGGCGTAGCGAGGCGCGCCTAGCCACAGAGAGGCTATCTAATCGCACGGAGACAGACATTTGACGTTTGGCGTTACCTTTACGTGTAATACCTGCGATCAGCCACCAGATGTCGCTTTTTACAATCACCACTGCGCATGCGTGTGGTCTCCCGTAAAATACAATACTGACATACATAATAAGGACTACTTTACTAAGGCGTCTCATTACGCTGCATACAGTAAATACTGTACTCATTACGCTGCATTATTTAATACAGTACTGTATATACAGTACGACACCGACGCAAATACAGTAGTACAGCATACAGTATATGATCCATCTACAATACTTTATGAATACTGTATGTGAGCGTCCAAGTCCCGCAGACAAAACACAGTACTGTAAAACCAGTAGTGTACACTGTCGCAAATGGATGTGTGTTACAAGTTCACTATTGCCTCTCAAGATTAGGAATTTTCTACAGTATGTTATCGTCCTAATCCCGTAGCCATTACAGCATAATCAAAACCAACGGATTTATACATTTGTCTGCGGCGAAGTGGTGAAGTGTTTCGCTTCCTATACTCAGAGTCCAGGGTTCGATTCCTTAAGTACGAATGCATGTTACTGTAGTTTTTTTCAGACACTTTATTATTTTTTTTATTCACATACTGTAAACCAGGGCATACAGTAGCTGCATGAGCGGTTCTATGCGATCGAGTCCGGTGTACCATAATGTGCAGGTTCTATGCAGGTTAAGGTTCTATGCTCCGTACACAGTACACATACAATTCTGTAGCTGGGCAGACTGAATAGAAATGGCTACCACCTATGACTCCTTGCCCCACAGAGGCCCTAGGCTACGGAGCAAGTAATAGTCCAGATTGTACAGACTATGGGGCAATGCTGAAGGAGCGTCACAATCCCCTAGCTAAAATACACAGTATGCATATTATGGTACACCGGACTCGATGACATACTGTAGCACACTGGCAAAATGGCCGCCGCCCCTGAACCCTTGTGCAGGTTATGGGGCAATGCTGAAGGAGCGTCACAATCCCCTAGCCAAAATACACAGGGGAGGGATAAGCTACTGTAGGATTGCATACAGTATTACGGTACACCGGACTCAATCGCATAGCACACTGTCAAAACGACCACTACCCATGAACCCCCACCTCCTGAACCCCCACCTCGTGGCAGGCAGCAGTTGGGTATGGAATGAGAAATGGCATAAGCTGTGCAGGCTACGGGGCGATGCTGAAGGAGCGTCACAATCCCCTAGCCAAAATACACAGAGATACTGTAAGCGAGGTCTATGCACATTACAGTACTGTACGTTACACCGGGCTCGGTCGCATAGCAAACTGACAAAACACAAGTTTTACAGTACATACAGTAAAGCAGGCCAAAGCTGCAGGAGAGTTTCTACTGTAAAGGTTCTATGCACCGTACGGTAATGTACACATACCTGTACAATTCTATAGCAGGGCAGACTCAATTGAAATGGCTACCGCCTGTGACTCCTACAGTAGCTCCTAGGAGGCACTCAGCTATGGAGCAAATAACAGCACAGATTTTGCAGGCTACGGGGCAATGCTGAAGGAGCGTCACAATCCCCTAGCTACAATACACAGGGGTGATAGAGATAATCGAGTGGCTGGAGGGGGGTCCCCTTGATTTAAGGGGCCCCCACTCCTCCAGGGTACTCCGGCCAGGTGTGACTAGTTGGGTATTTAATTCCATGGCCGCAGGGACCGGTATAAAAGTCTCCCCCGGCTGTGCATTATCTGTCCAGCTAGTGGAGCCCAGTGCTGATTCAAAAAATATGGGGAACCCCTACGCTTTTTTTGTCCCCCTTATTTTTTGCACCAGGACCAGGCGCAGAGCCCGGTGCTGGTTCTAAAAAGATGGGGGATCCCGTGTCCATTTTTTCCGTATTCCTGACGGAATTCGACTGCAATTGCATATATACAGTACTGTACCCCTTAATGTCACTGCTTACAGTATACAGTATTTAGACATGAGCTTGTGTACAGTATCTGTCATGAGGTGCTTTTTTCACTGACACTATAACTTTTTTCTATTGTGATATACTGTACAGAGGCGGCAAACTAGCCAAACGGGAATAATCAGCTTCTGCAGAATAAAATGAGATGCTACAGTACATGCCTATATTCTGTGAGTGACTGCGGCTCTATGAAATTAAATCAGAAAATTTAAATATGAAATGCATTACTAATGTGTGGCATTACTGTACTGTATGTGTATAAGGTGTACTACAATATTTTCTGGTGTAACATAAGGAAAGGGCACTACTGCATGGTCTAATGCAGTGGTTCTCAAACTTGGTCCTCAGGACCCCACACAGTGCATGTTTTGCAGGTAAACCAGCAAGTGCACAGATGTATTCATTACTAACTGACACATTTTAGAAGGTCCATACAGTAGGTGGAGCTAATTTTTTCACTTGTGATTCTGTGAGACCTGCAAAACCTGCACTGTGTGGGGTCCTGAGGACTGAGTTTGAGAACCTGTGGTCTAATGTAAATAAAGATGAATGTGGTGGGGTGTAATGTGAATAAGGGGCATTACTGTTAGGAGTAATGTGGTACTATGATATGATGTCATGAGAATAAGAGACACCACTGCATGATATAATGTGAATAAAGTTGCAGTACTGTGTTGTGTCATTTCATCTTCGGGTATTATTGTGTTACCATGCCCCTTCCCAGCAAGAACATACTGTACACTGTTTTGGGCTGGCACTAAATGTGCACATTGTTCTTATTTAGATTATAGGGGGTAGGAGCGCCAAAATGGGTGATGGTGCTGGGAAAGGGGTGCAGGGTTAGAGGCGGAACTACGTAGCATCTGTGCAAGAGGGCATCAGCCAAAATCTAGCCTAGGGCATCATGTTGGTCAGGTTTGGCTCTGATAATACTGTATACTGTACTCTTACTGTACTTTGCATTCAATACAGATACTGTTTGCACACAGGTTTTACATGAATCATTGGCAATGCTGCAGGAGTGTCTCATTAGGCAATCTAAAATATACCACGACTATGGGTGGGGATACAGTAGGGAAGTTCTGTCACCATAAGCTGTCTGCTGTGTATAGCATATTTCCATCTGAGATGCATTTGTGTGTTTGTAATAAGAAAAAAACATTTTACTGTACATTTAGTGGATACAGTATTTCTCCCCCATAATGACGTATCATACTGTACAGGTACCCTCATGTACTGTACCGTACCATACTGTAAAATTGAATATTTATTGGAAAAACATCAATATTAATGTAAAAATAAAGTATTACAACATCCGATTCCATGTACTGCACTGATCAAAATGTACAGTACTCTTATTCAGGACTTATAAAACTGAAAATAACTGTTCATACAGTACACATCAATAACATTACTACTGTATAATATTCTACATTAGTTTATGCAATAATCAGACAAAGGCAATTTTATCATTTTTTTTAATAATGCACCAATTTAAAATTTTAAACAGAAAATACAGAACTACATATTTGTGGCTTGACCATTTCTTTCAACTACAACAGGTAATACTTTATACAGGTGATTTATATAATTATTACAATGTTCAGGTGTGAGTACTTCTAGCCAAAATTTCTTTATCCCATCCACCAGTTGCTGTTTTGTTGTTGGCTTTGCAACACTCCTAACGTACCTCTTCAATTGAGCCCACACTAATTCGATTGGGTTCATGTCTGGTGATCTATATAAAAATAAAAATAAAGCGTATAGAAAAAATTAATTACATTACAGTAAATAGAGAAAATTAAACATACAATATTGTACTGTTTATTAAACAAATTTTTTTTTTACAGTACTAGAGTGCTATCCAAAATTTTACTTGTACACTGTTGAAAGAATACTCACTCTGGTGGTGTGCGTTCCCAATTCATACCTTTCTCTTCCATAAATTTGGCTGAGGCGGAGTGTTTAGGATCATTGTCTTGGAATATCCTATGGTGAGTTGGGTAATATTTATTCACAAATGGCACCATACATTTCTCTACTATTGTTTCTTGGAAAAATTTCTTATCCATGATTCCTACAGAAATCAAAAAATGTTGTTCATTAATAAGCAACTCCTTTTATTGTGCAGTTACACGTACTCTACAGTACAACATGTATTTTTACAGAACACAGGCACAGAATAAAGTATAGTACTGTACCTTCGAAAAATAATAGGGGACCAGCTCCTAATCGTGATATGCCTCCCCATACATGGACTTTCAATGGATGCTTTGGGCGTGGTTTTAAAGAGATATGGTTACGTTTCCTGAATGACATTCTGGAGAACCGCTCAAGGGCAACAGACGATTCATCTGTGAAAATGACATCATCAAATGTTTCACCACTCTCAATCCATCGCCGTGCCTGTTCCACTCTCTTTTCTTTATTCACATCTCTTATCATTGGAGATATCCTGTGAAGAGCCAAAAATAATGAAATCAGATACAGTTATGAAATTACAGATTTACAGATTACTGTATATACAGTAGACTGTATGTGCAGTATACTGTATTATATACCTACTGTATACATTAAACTGTACATACAGTACATTAAGTTACATACAGAGTAATATATATATATACATACTGTACATACACACAAACACACACACACAGTATACAGTATGTAATCATCACAATAAGCCGGCAATGCTTCATTGCTGTCTCTGAGTGCCTATACAGTAGGTATCTCTTTTGGGATAGAATATATACAGTATATACACACACACATACTGTATATAGTATAAAGTACACACTCTGTATAATGATTTATGGCATTATTATATCACGTATCAAGGGATTATTAACAGTGCATTTACTGTATGGTTTATACTGCTTTCAGTATTTTACCTTGTTGCGCCAAAGGTCCATCCCATTTTCCGTCGCATCCTTCTGATGCTGGTGGCCGATATGTCCAGGTCATACTTGGAATGGAGAATTCGTTTTATTTGCAGAGCAGTACGCTCATCATCCTCACGAGTTAGTTCCTCCACAATTTGTTGCACTCTCCTACAGTACAATACAGTATGAAAAATATGAATTCATGAACAGCACAATCACAGTTACAATTGATGAAGTTTTTATTTTATTTCAAAAAAATTGTTTATGGTATAAAGCAAGTAATTTAAACATTACAGTAGTGTACAGTACGTACCATGTGCATTTTGTAGGAAATACAATTCTGGGCGTTGTTCTCTCGAATGCATGATAGCGCACCGTTTCTAAAGTGACTATAATGCCACTTTCCTTGAGCCATGCATGGATCTCTTTGATGGTTTTATTTTCTTTTTTCATGTTGGCGATTATCTTGCTCATCGTTTTGTTGATAGTTACTGGCATGTTGTCCAACTATAATTCCTGTATGGAGAGAAAACATTTGTGAATACTGTAGTCTAAAATTTACACATCTGAAAATGCATAAGAGTTTTATGATAGAAGTTAATACTGTACAGTACATGTTTACTATCCAGTACCTGATGTTCAAATTTAAGTATTGTATACTGTACAGTACTGAAAATACAACTTCAGTGTTATGGACTGCAATTAGTTTCCTGTATGAAACAGATACAGTACAGTAAATAACCCTCCTTGGAAGTGCATGGGCCCTGTGAGACTTACAGTAGTGTACAGCATAAGGGTCGACTGACATGATGTACAAGCATTACATACAGTACATGTCAGTACTGTATGTAAATTCTTCAATTATTGCCTAACAACAATGCTGCTTACTGTATATTAAATACTGTAGGCCTAGAAATGTGCATCTCAATATAGTAGTTAAAAACACAGGGGCCTATGTGGATAAGCGAGTTCTATGCACACTAAAAATGGCCACCGACCGTGAACCCCCAGCACGTGGCAGCGCTCGGATATGTAGTGAGATACAGTATGGCATACATTTCACACTCCAGGGGGCAATGCTGAAGGAGCGTCACAATCCCCTAGCTCAATTACACTGGGATAAGCGAGGTCTACTGTATGCACATTACGGTATACCGAGCTGGATCGCTTAGCAACCTGACAACATGGCCGCCGACCGTGAACTCCCAGCACGTGGCAGCGCTCGGATATGTAGTGAGATACAGTATGGCATACATTTCACACTCCAGGGGGCAATGCTGAAGGAGCGTCACAATCCCCTAGCTCAATTACATTGGGATAAGCGCGGTCTATGCACATTACGGTATACCGAGCTGGATCGCTTAGCAACCTGACAACATGGCCGCCGACCGTGAACTCCCAGCACGTGGCAGCGCTCGGATATGTAGTGAGATACAGTATGGCATACATTTCACACTCCAGGGGGCAATGCTGAAGGAGCGTCACAATCCCCTAGCTCAATTACATTGGGATAAGCGCGGTCTATGCACATTACGGTATACCGAGCTGGATCGCTTAGCAACCTGACAACATGGCCGCCGACCGTGAACTCCCAGCACGTGGCAGCGCTCGGATATGTAGTGAGATACAGTATGGCATACATTTCACACTCCAGGGGGCAATGCTGAAGGAGCGTCACAATCCCCTAGCTCAATTACACTGGGATAAGCGAGGTCTACTGTATGCACATTACGGTATACCGAGCTGGATCGCTTAGCAACCTGACAAAATGGCCGCCGACCGTGAACTCCCAGCACGTGGCAGCGCTTGGATATGGAGTGAGAGATGGTATACATTTTAAAATACACCGGGATAAGTTGTATAGGCCATGGAGCAATGCACAGGGACATTCATCATTTACGTACAGTATATAAATAATTGTAAACCGTAAATGAAAGAATTACCGGTCAAATACTGTATGACGAAACTGTGTCAATGAGCTGGAACAGTATGGCCTGTGAAGAAGTTTTCGAAGGCAGAAACGGAGAGCAAATTATCAGGAGATTTCTGAAAGGTCGGAGAAGATCCACACAGCAAGTCTGCTTACGAGGAATCGCTCCTGCAGATGTACTTTGATTTAATGTACAGTATGTGAAACCTGTGTGCATCCTTCCATTGGATGTACTGTATTGGAGAGAATTTTTTTTTTTTTAAAGTGAATGTCACGGGAACACATTAAAAATAAGGTTGGCACTTCCTTCCCATTGGTGTTGGTTTACAGTATGCCGTAGTGTACTCGGACGCTCATGTAATTGCATTTCAAAGGCACAGTATTTTCCATCGTCTCCCCCCTACCCCCATCGCCCTTCCCCCCTGGGGGCCTGCACAGGGAGGAAATTCAGGTCCTGTGCAATACACAAACGCTGAAGATCTACAGTACTGTTTTGCTCAGTTGGTAGCGTCAGAATACACTCATTTCATTCCCGCTGTTTAGGTGCATTTAGCGTAAAGAATCGCTCCTGCAGATGTACTTTGATTTATGTGAAATCTGTGTGCATCCTTCCATTGACTGTCTTACAGTGTAAATAAAATAATACAGTGCATTATTACAGAAAAAAAAAAAAAAAAAGAAAGAAAGAAAACACATCAGGTCTCGAACCCTGGACCCCAGCGAGGGAGGTGGGAGCCTTCACCCCTAGCCCACGACGCCTCATGAGAGATTTCCAATTTCATGTGTGAAAGTACTGCAAACAGCGGCCGGCCCCCGCCCCATTGCTGTTGGTTTATGCCTTAGAGGACTCGGACGCTCGCATTTGTAAAGCACGGTGTTTTCCTCCGCCTCCGGCTAGCCTGCTGCCCTTCCCCCATGGGAGCCTGCACAGATCATGCAGTAGACAGGGAGGGAATGCAAATGCTGGTCATGTGCAATACACAAACGCCCACTGTAGTACTGTTTTGCTCACTTACAGTACTGTACTGTAGGTTGCATTTAGCGTAAAGAATCGCTCCTGCAGATGTACTTTGATTTAATGTACAGTATGTGAAACCTGTGTGCATCCTTCCATTGGATGTACTGTATTGGAGAGAATTTTTTTTTTTTTAAAGTGAATGTCACGGGAACACATTAAAAATAAGGTTGGCACTTCCTTCCCATTGGTGTTGGTTTACAGTATGCCGTAGTGTACTCGGACGCTCATGTAATTGCATTTCAAAGGCACAGTATTTTCCATCGTCTCCCCCCTACCCCCATCGCCCTTCCCCCCTGGGGGCCTGCACAGGGAGGAAATTCAGGTCCTGTGCAATACACAAACGCTGAAGATCTACAGTACTGTTTTGCTCAGTTGGTAGCGTCAGAATACACTCATTTCATTCCCGCTGTTTAGGTGCATTTAGCGTAAAGAATCGCTCCTGCAGATGTACTTTGATTTATGTGAAATCTGTGTGCATCCTTCCATTGACTGTCTTACAGTGTAAATAAAATAATACAGTGCATTATTACAGAAAAAAAAAAAAAAAAAAGAAAGAAAGAAAGCACATCAGGTCTCGAACCCTGGACCCCCAGCGAGGGAGGTGGGAGCCTTCACCCCTAGCCCACGACGCCTCATGAGAGATTTCCAATTTCATGTGTGAAAGTACTGCAAACAGCGGCCGGCCCCCGCCCCATTGCTGTTGGTTTATGCCTTAGAGGACTCGGACGCTCGCATTTGTAAAGCACGGTGTTTTCCTCCGCCTCCGGCTAGCCTGCTGCCCTTCCCCCATGGGAGCCTGCACAGATCATGCAGTAGACAGGGAGGGAATGCAAATGCTGGTCATGTGCAATACACAAACGCCCACTGTAGTACTGTTTTGCTCACTTACAGTACTGTACTGTAGGTTGCATTTAGCGTAAAGAATCGCTCCTGCAGATGTACTTTGATTTAATGTACAGTATGTGAAACCTGTGTGCATCCTTCCATTGGATGTACTGTATTGGAGAGAAATTTTTTTTTTTTAAAGTGAATGTCACGGGAACACATTAAAAATAAGGTTGGCACTTCCTTCCCATTGGTGTTGGTTTACAGTATGCCGTAGTGTACTCGGACGCTCATGTAATTGCATTTCAAAGGCACAGTATTTTCCATCGTCTCCCCCCTACCCCCATCGCCCTTCCCCCCTGGGGGCCTGCACAGGGAGGAAATTCAGGTCCTGTGCAATACACAAATGCTGAAGATCTACAGTACTGTTTTGCTCAGTTGGTAGCGTCAGAATACACTCATTTCATTCCCGCTGTTTAGGTGCATTTAGCGTAAAGAATCGCTCCTGCAGATGTACTTTGATTTATGTGAAATCTGTGTGCATCCTTCCATTGACTGTCTTACAGTGTAAATAAAATAATACAGTGCATTATTACAGAAAAAAAAAAAAAAAAAGAAAGAAAGAAAGCACATCAGGTCTCGAACCCTGGACCCCCAGCGAGGGAGGTGGGAGCCTTCACCCCTAGCCCACGACGCCTCATGAGAGATTTCCAATTTCATGTGTGAAAGTACTGCAAACAGCGGCCGGCCCCCGCCCCATTGCTGTTGGTTTATGCCTTAGAGGACTCGGACGCTCGCATTTGTAAAGCACGGTGTTTTCCTCCGCCTCCGGCTAGTCCTCCATTCCCATTATGCATTAGCGAACTCAGACGCTCATATATTTTAAAAGCACGGTGTTTATACATTGTACTGTACATTCTTCCTTTTACACAATTACTGTAGTTGCGTCTCCATACACATACTGTACAGTACTCCATACTTTTTCCACCGCCTCCCGTTACGCCTACAGTATTGCCAGAGCTGTAGATCAATCCGCCGCTATACTGTACGATCGAAAGTACTGGATTAGTGGAGCATTAGCGACACAGTGGTGGAGATGTGTAATGCATGATGAGTATCTAGATCGCCTCAACGCGCCAGCCTGTGATGAAACTCAGCTATCGCATTAGCGTGACTAAACGCCCGTCTCGGCGGAGAAACAGTCAAGATAAAGGTGGCTACATCTGTACTCGTGTACTTTAGTGTATGAAACAAAGCAGGTGTGTCAGGATGCCTTGCCTTGCCTTGCCATCACCTCCATGCATTCGCAACCAAGCCTGGCTAGCTCAGTCGGTAGAGCATGAGACTCTTAATCTCAGGGTCGTGTGTTCGAGCCCCACGTTGGGTGGATGTTTTTTCTTTTCCTGTACCATTGTATGTGGAACACTGTCAACTTGCACCACCACAGCGCAAATGGCTGTCCTCACTTTCACAAAATGCACTGCCATATCAGCAAAAACTCATGACTGCATTGGCCAGGAATCGAACCCAGGTCTCCCGCGTGGAAGGCGAGAATTCTACCACTGAACCACCAATGCTCCACAGGTACTTAATTTTACACTTACTCGTGTACTTTAGTGTATGAAACAAAGCAGGAGTGTCAGGATGCCTTGCCTTGCCATCACCTCCATACATTCGCAACCAAGCCTGGCTAGCTCAGTCGGTAGAGCATGAGACTCTTAATCTCAGGGTTGTGGGTTCGAGCCCCACGTTGGGCGGATGTTTTTTCTTTTCCTGTACCATTGTATGTGGAACACTGTCAACTTGCAGCACCACAGCGCAAATAGCTGTCCTCACTTTCACAAAATACACTGCCATATCAGCAAAAACTCAGGACTGCATTGGCCGGGAATCGATTCCGGGCCTCACGCGTGGCAGGCGAGAATTCTACCACTGAACCACCAATGCTCCACAGATGCCTAATTTTACACTTACTCATGTACTTTAGTGTATAAAACAAAGCAGGAGTGTCAGGATGCCTTGCCTTGCCATCACCTCCAAGCCTACGTAACCAAGCCCGACTAGCACAGTCGCTAGAGCATAAGACTATTAATCTTAGGGTCATGTATTTGAGCTCCATGTTGGGCAGTTGTTTTTTTCTCTTCCTGTACCATTGTATGTGGAACAGTGTATACTTGCATCACCACAGCTCAAATGGCTGTCCTCACTTTCACAAAATGCACTGCCCTATCAGCAAAAACTCAGGAATGTATTGACCGGGATTTGAACCCGGCCTCCCACGTGGCCAGCTAGATTTCTACCACTGAACCACCGATGATCCACAGATGCTTAATTTTAGACTTACTCATGTACTTTAGTGTACAAAACAAAGCAGGAGAGTCAGGATGCCTTGCCTTGCCATCATCACAACTCCTCGGTTACCAAGCATTGCTAACTCAGTCGGTAAAGCATAAGACTCTTAATCTCAGGGTCGTGGGTTCGAGCCCCACATTGGGCGGATGTTTTTTTTCTTTTCCTGTACCATTGTATGTGGAACACTGTCAACTTGCACCACCACAGCGCAAATGGCTGTCCTCACTTTCACAAAATACACTGCCATATCAGCAAAAACTCAGGACTGCATTGTCCGGGAATCGAACCCAGGCCTCACGCGTGGCAGGCGAGAATTCTACCACTGAACCACCAATGCTCCACAGATACTGAATTTTACACTTACTCGTGTACTTTAGTTTATGAAACAAAGCAGGAGTGTCAGGATGCCTTGCCTTGCCATCACCTCCATACATTTTCAACCAAGCCTGGCTAGCTCAGTCGGTAGAGCATGAGACTCTTAATCTCAGGGTCGTGGGTTTGAGCCCCACGTTGGGCGGATGTTTTTTCTTTTCCTGTACCATTGTATGTGGAACACTGTATACTTGCACCACCACAGCGCAAATGGCTGTCCTCACTTTCACAAAATACACTGCCATATCAGCAAAAACTCAGGACTGCATTGGCCGGGAATCGATTCCGGGCCTCACGCGTGGCAGGCGAGAATTCTACCACTGAACCACCAATGCTCCACAGATGCCTAATTTTACACTTCCTCATGTACTTTAGTGTATAAAACAAAGCAGGAGTGTCAGGATGCCTTGCCTTGCCATCACCTCCAAGCCTACGTAACCAAGCCCGACTAGCACAGTCGCTAGAGCATAAGACTATTAATCTTAGGGTCATGTATTTGAGCTCCATGTTGGGCAGTTGTTTTTTTCTCTTCCTGTACCATTGTATGTAAAACAGTATATACTTGCATCACCACAGCACAAATGGCTGTCCTCACTTTCACAAAATGCACTGCCCTATCAGCAAAAACTCAGGAATGTATTGACCGGGAATTGAACCCGGCCTCCCACGTGGCCGGCTAGATTTCTACCACTGAACCACCAATGATCCACAGATGCTTAATTTTAGACTTACTCATGTACTTTAGTGTACAAAACAAAGCAGGAGAGTCAGGATGCCTTGCCTTGCCATCACCACATCTCCTCAGTTACCAAGCATTGCTAACTCAGTCGGTAAAGCATGAGGCTCTTAATCTCAGGGTCGTGGGTTCGAGCCCCACATTGGGCAGATGTTTTTTTTCTTTTCCTGTACCATTGTATGTGGAACACTGTCAACTTGCACCACCACAGCGCAAATGGCTGTCCTCACTTTCACAAAATGCACTGCCATATCAGCAAAAACTCAGGACTGCATTGGCCGGGAATCGAACCCGGGCCTCCCGCGTGGCAGGCGAGAATTCTACCACTGAACCACCAATGCGCCACAGATACTTAATTTTACACTTACTCGTGTACTTTAGTGTATGAAACAAAGCAGGAGTGTCAGGTTGCCTTGCCTTGCCATCACCTCCATACATTCTCAACCAAGCCTGGCTAGCTCAGTCGGTAGAGCATAAGACTCTTAATCTCAGGGTCGTGGGTTCGAGCCCCACGTTGGGCGGATGTTTTTTCTTTTCCTGTACCATTGTATGTGGAACACTGTATACTTGCACCACAACAGCGCAAATGGCTGTCCTCACTTTCACAAAATACACTGCCATATCAGGAAAAACTCAAGACTGCATTGGCCGGGAATCGATTCCGTGCCTCACGCGTGGCAGGCGAGAATTCTACCACTGAACCACCAATGCTCCACAGATGCCTTATTTTACACTTACTCATGTACTTTAGTGTATAAAACAAAGCAGGAGTGTCAGGATGCCTTGCCTTGCCATCACCTCCAAGCCTACGTAATCAAGCCCGACTAGCACAGTCGTAAGAGCATAAGACTATTAATCTTAGGGTCATGTATTTGAGCTCCATGTTGGGCAGTTGTTTTTTTCTCTTCCTGTACCATTGTATGTGGAACAGTGTATACTTGCATCACCACAGCGCAAGTGGCTGTCCTCACTTTCACAAAATGCACTGCCCTATCAGCAAAAACTCAGGAATGTATTGGACTGCATTGGCCGGGAATCGAACCCAGGCCTCCCGCGTGGCAGGCGAGAATTCTACCACTGAACCACCAATGCTCCACAGATACTTAATTTTACACTTACTCGTGTACTTTAGTTTATGAAACAAAGCAGGAGTGTCAGGATGCCTTGCCTTGCCATCACCTCCATACATTTTCAACCAAGCCTGGCTAGCTCAGTCGGTAGAGCAGGAGACTCTTAATCTCAGGGTCGTGTGTTCGAGCCCCACGTTGGGCGGATGTTTTTTCTTTTCCTGTACCATTGTATGTGGAACACTGTATACTTGCACCACCACAGCGCAAATGGCTGTCCTCACTTTCACAAAATACACTGCCATATCAGCAAAAACTCAGGACTGCATTGGCTGGGAATCGATTCCGGGCCTCACGCGTGGCAGGCGAGAATTCTACTACTGAACCACCAATGCTCCACAGATGCCTAATTTTACACTTACTCATGTACTTTAGTGTATAAAACAAAGCAGGAGTGTCAGGATGCCTTGCCTTGCCATCACCTCCAAGCCTACGTAACCAAGCCCGACTAGCACAGTCACTAGAGCATAAAACTATTAATCTTAGGGTCATGTATTTGAGCTCCATGTTGGGCAGTTGTTTTTTTCTCTTCCTGTACCATTGTATGTGGAACAGTGTATACTTGCATCACCACAGCACAAATGGCTGTCCTCACTTTCACAAAATGCACTGCCCTATCAGCAAAAACTCAGGAATGTATTGACTGGGAATTGAACTTGGCCTCCCACGTGGCCGGCTAGATTTCTACCACTGAACCACCAATGATCCACAGATGCTTAATTTTAGACTTACTCATGTACTTTAGTGTACAAAACAAAGCAGGAGAGTCAGGATGCCTTGCCTTGCCATCACCACAACTCCTCGGTTACCAAGCATTGCTAACTCAGTCGGTAAAGCATGAGACTCTTAATTTCAGGGTCGTGGGTTCGAGCCCCACATTGGGCGGATGTTTTTTTTCTTTTCCTGTACCATTGTATGTGGAACACTGTCAACTTGCACCACCACAGCGCAAATGGCTGTCCTCACTTTCACAAAATGCACTGCCATATCAGCAAAAACTCAGGACTGCATTGGCCGGGAATCGAACCCGGGCCTCCCGCGTGGCAGGCGAGAATTCTACCACTGAACCACCAATGCTCCACAGATACTTAATTTTACACTTACTCGTGTACTTTAGTGTATAAAACAAAGCAGGAGTGTCAGGATGCCTTGCCTTGCCATCACCTCCAAGCCTACGTAACCAAGCCCGACTAGCACAGTCACTAGAGCATAAAACTATTAATCTTAGGGTCATGTATTTGAGCTCCATGTTGGGCAGTTGTTTTTTTCTCTTCCTGTACCATTGTATGTGGAACAGTGTATACTTGCATCACCACAGCACAAATGGCTGTCCTCACTTTCACAAAATGCACTGCCCTATCAGCAAAAACTCAGGAATGTATTGACTGGGAATTGAACTTGGCCTCCCACGTGGCCGGCTAGATTTCTACCACTGAACCACCAATGATCCACAGATGCTTAATTTTAGACTTACTCATGTACTTTAGTGTACAAAACAAAGCAGGAGAGTCAGGATGCCTTGCCTTGCCATCACCACAACTCCTCGGTTACCAAGCATTGCTAACTCAGTCGGTAAAGCATGAGACTCTTAATCTCAGGGTCGTGGGTTCGAGCCCCACGTTGGGCGGATGTTTTTTCTTTTCCTGTACCATTGTATGTGGAACACTGTATACTTGCACCACAACAGCGCAAATGGCTGTCCTCACTTTCACAAAATACACTGCCATATCAGGAAAAACTCAAGACTGCATTGGCCGGGAATCGATTCCGGGCCTCACGCGTGGCAGGCGAGAATTCTACCACTGAAACACCAATGCTCCACAGATGCCTTATTTTACACTTACTCATGTACTTTAGTGTATAAAACAAAGCAGGAGTGTCAGGATGCCTTGCCTTGCCATCACCTCCAAGCCTACGTAATCAAGCCCGACAAGCACAGTCGCTAGAGCATAAGACTATTAATCTTAGGGTCATGTATTTGAGCTCCATGTTGGGCAGTTGTTTTTTTCTCTTCCTGTACCATTGTATGTGGAACAGTGTATACTTGCATCACCAAAGCGCAAATGGCTGTCCTCACTTTCACAAAATGCACTGCCCTATCAGCAAAAACTCAGGAATGTATTGACCGGGAATTGAACCCGGCCTCCCACGTGGCCGGCTAGATTTCTACCACTGAACCACCAATGATCCACAGATGCTTAATTTTAGACTTACTCATGTACTTTAGTGTACAAAACAAAGCAGGATAGTCAGGATGCCTTGCCATCACCACAACGCCTCGGTTACCAAGCATTGCTAACTCAGTCGGTAAAGCATGAGACTCTTAATCTCAGGGTTGTGGGTTCGAGCCCCACATTGGGCGGATGTTTTTTTTCTTTTCCTGTACCATTGTATGTGGAACACTGTCAACTTGCACCACCACAGCGCAAATGGCTGTCCTCACTTTCACAAAATGCACTGCCATATCAGCAAAAACTCAGGACTGCATTGGCCGGGAATCGAACCCGGGCCTCCCGCGTGGCAGGCGAGAATTCTACCACTGAACCACCAATGCTCCATAGATACTTAATTTTACACTTACTCGTGTACTTTAGTGTATGAAACAAAGCAGGAGTGTCAGGATGCCTTGCCTTGCCATCACCTCCATACATTCTCAACCAAGCCTGGCTAGCTCAGTCGGTAGAGCATGAGACTCTTAATCTCAGGGTCGTGGGTTCGAGCCCCACGTTGGGTGGATGTTTTTTCTTTTCCTGTACCATTGTATGTGGAACACTGTATACTTGCACCACAACAGCGCAAATGGCTGTCCTCACTTTCACAAAATACACTGCCATATCAGGAAAAACTCAAGACTGCATTGGCCGGGAATCGATTCCGGGCCTCACGCGTGGCAGGCGAGAATTCTACCACTGAACCACCAATGCTCCACAGATGCCTTATTTTACACTTACTCATGTACTTTAGTGTATAAAACAAAGCAGGAGTGTCAGGATGCCTTGCCTTGCCATCACCTCCAAGCCTACGTAATCAAGCCCGACTAGCACAGTCGCTAGAGCATAAGACTATTAATCTTAGGGTCATGTATTTGAGCTCCATGTTGGGCAGTTGTTTTTTTCTCTTCCTGTACCATTGTATGTGGAACAGTGTATACTTGCATCACCAAAGCGCAAATGGCTGTCCTCACTTTCACAAAATGCACTGCCCTATCAGCAAAAACTCAGGAATGTATTGACCGGGAATTAAACCCGGCCTCCCACGTGGCCGGCTAGATTTCTACCACTGAACCACCAATGATCCACAGATGCTTAATTTTAGACTTACTCATGTACTTTAGTGTACAAAACAAAGCAGGGGAGTCAGGATGCCTTGCCATCACCACAACGCCTCGGTTACCAAGCATTGCTAACTCAGTCGGTAAAGCATGAGACTCTTAATCTCAGGGTTGTGGGTTCGAGCCCCACATTGGGCGGATGTTTTTTTTCTTTTCCTGTACCATTGTATGTGGAACACTGTCAACTTGCACCACCACAGCGCAAATGGCTGTTCTCACTTTCACAAAATGCACTGCCATATCAGCAAAAACTCAGGACTGCATTGGCCGGGAATCGAACCCAGACCTCCCGCATGGCAGGCGAGAATTCTATCACTGAACCACCAATGCTCCACAGATACTTAATTTTACACTTACTCGTGTACTTTAGTGTATGAAACAAAGCAGGAGTGTCAGGATGTCTTGCCTTGCCATCACCTCCATACATTCTCAAATAAGCCTGGCTAGCTCAGTCGGTAAAGCATGAGACTCTTAATCGCAGGGTCGTGGGTTCGAGCCCCACGTTGTGCGGATGTTTTTTCTTTTCCTGTACCATTGTATGTGGAACACTGTATACTTGCACCACAACAGCGCAAATGGCTGTCCTCACTTTCACAAAATACACTGCCATATCAAGAAAAACTCAAGACTGCATTGGCCGGGAATCGATTCCGGGCCTCACGCGTGGCAGGCGAGAATTCTACCACTGAACCACCAATGCTCCACAGATGCCTTATTTTACACTTACTCATGTACTTTAGTGTATAAAACAAAGCAGGAGTGTCAGGATGCCTTGCCATCACCTCCAAGCCTACGTAATCAAGCCCGACTAGCACAGTCGCTAGAGCATAAGACTATTAATCTTAGGGTCATGTATTTGAGCTCCATGTTGGGCAGTTGTTTTTTTCTCTTCCTGTACCATTGTATGTGGAACAGTGTATACTTGCATCACCACAGCGCAAGTGGCTGTCCTCACTTTCACAAAATGCACTGCCCTATCAGCAAAAACTCAGGAATGTATTGACCGGGATTTGAACCCGGCCTCCCACGTGGCCGGCTAGATTTCTACCACTGAACCACCAATGATCCACAGATGCTTAATTTTAGACTTACTCATGTACTTTAGTGTACAAAACAAAGCAGGAGAGTCAGGATGCCTTCCCTTCCCATCACCACAACTCCTCGGTTACCAAGCATTGCTAACTCAGTCGGTAAAGCATAAGACTCTTAATCTCAGGGTTGTGGGTTCGAGCCCCACATTGGGCGGATGTTTTTTTTCTTTTCCTGTACCATTGTATGTGGAACACTGTCAACTTGCACCACCACAGCGCAAATGGCTGTCCTCACTTTTACAAAATGCACTGCCATATCAGCAAAAACTCAGGACTGCATTGGCCGGGAATCGAACCCAGGCCTCCCGCGTGGCAGGCGAGAATTCTACCACTGAACCACCAATGCTCCACAGATACTTAATTTTACACTTACTCGTGTACTTTAGTTTATGAAACAAAGCAGGAGTGTCAGGATGCCTTGCCTTGCCATCACCTCCATACATTTTCAACCAAGCCTGGCTAGCTCAGTCGGTAGAGCAGGAGACTCTTAATCTCAGGGTCGTGTGTTCGAGCCCCACGTTGGGCGGATGTTTTTTCTTTTCCTGTACCATTGTATGTGGAACACTGTATACTTGCACCACCACAGCGCAAATGGCTGTCCTCACTTTCACAAAATACACTGCCATATCAGCAAAAACTCAGGACTGCATTGGCTGGGAATCGATTCCGGGCCTCACGCGTGGCAGGCGAGAATTCTACTACTGAACCACCAATGCTCCACAGATGCCTAATTTTACACTTACTCATGTACTTTAGTGTATAAAACAAAGCAGGAGTGTCAGGATGCCTTGCCTTGCCATCACCTCCAAGCCTACGTAACCAAGCCCGACTAGCACAGTCACTAGAGCATAAAACTATTAATCTTAGGGTCATGTATTTGAGCTCCATGTTGGGCAGTTGTTTTTTTCTCTTCCTGTACCATTGTATGTGGAACAGTGTATACTTGCATCACCACAGCACAAATGGCTGTCCTCACTTTCACAAAATGCACTGCCCTATCAGCAAAAACTCAGGAATGTATTGACCGGGAATTGAACTTGGCCTCCCACGTGGCCGGCTAGATTTCTACCACTGAACCACCAATGATCCACAGATGCTTAATTTTAGACTTACTCATGTACTTTAGTGTACAAAACAAAGCAGGAGAGTCAGGATGCCTTGCCTTGCCATCACCACAACTCCTCGGTTACCAAGCATTGCTAACTCAGTCGGTAAAGCATGAGACTCTTAATTTCAGGGTCGTGGGTTCGAGCCCCACATTGGGCGGATGTTTTTTTTCTTTTCCTGTACCATTGTATGTGGAACACTGTCAACTTGCACCACCACAGCGCAAATGGCTGTCCTCACTTTCACAAAATGCACTGCCATATCAGAAAAAACTCAGGACTGCATTGGCCGGGAATCGAACCCGGGCCTCCCGCGTGGCAGGCGAGAATTCTACCACTGAACCACCAATGCTCCACAGATACTTAATTTTACACTTACTCGTGTACTTTAGTGTATGAAACAAAGCAGGAGTGTCAGGATGCCTTGCCTTGCCATCACCTCCATACATTCTCAACCAAGCCTGGCTAGCTCAGTCGGTAGAGCATGAGACTCTTAATCTCAGGGTCGTGGGTTCGAGCCCCACGTTGGGCGGATGTTTTTTCTTTTCCTGTACCATTGTATGTGGAACACTGTATACTTGCACCACAACAGCGCAAATGGCTGTCCTCACTTTCACAAAATACACTGCCATATCAGGAAAAACTCAAGACTGCATTGGCCGGGAATCGATTCCGGGCCTCACGCGTGGCAGGCGAGAATTCTACCACTGAACCACCAATGCTCCACAGATGCCTTATTTTACACTTACTCATGTACTTTAGTGTATAAAACAAAGCAGGAGTGTCAGGATGCCTTGCCATCACCTCCAAGCCTACGTAATCAAGCCCGACTAGCACAGTCGCTAGAGCATAAGACTATTAATCTTAGGGTCATGTATTTGAGCTCCATGTTGGGCAGTTGTTTTTTTCTCTTCCTGTACCATTGTATGTGGAACAGTGTATACTTGCATCACCAAAGCGCAAATGGCTGTCCTCACTTTCACAAAATGCACTGCCCTATCAGCAAAAACTCAGGAATGTATTGACCGGGAATTGAACCCGGCCTCCCACGTGGCCGGCTAGATTTCTACCACTGAACCACCAATGATCCACAGATGCTTAATTTTAGACTTACTCATGTACTTTAGTGTACAAAACAAAGCAGGAGAGTCAGGATGCCTTGCCATCACCACAACGCCTCGGTTACCAAGCATTGCTAACTCAGTCGGTAAAGCATGAGACTCTTAATCTCAGGGTTGTGGGTTTGAGCCCCACATTGGGCGGATGTTTTTTTTCTTTTCCTGTACCATTGTATGTGGAACACTGTCAACTTGCACCACCACAGCGCAAATGGCTGTTCTCACTTTCACAAAATGCACTGCCATATCAGCATAAACTCAGGACTGCATTGGCCGGGAATCGAACCCAGACCTCCCGCATGGCAGGCGAGAATTCTATCACTGAACCACCAATGCTCCACAGATACTTAATTTTACACTTACTCGTGTACTTTAGTGTATGAAACAAAGCAGGAGTGTCAGGATGTCTTGCCTTGCCATCACCTCCATACATTCTCAAATAAGCCTGGCTAGCTCAGTCGGTAAAGCATGAGACTCTTAATCGCAGGGTCGTGGGTTCGAGCCCCACGTTGTGCGGATGTTTTTTCTATTCCTGTACCATTGTATGTGGAACACTGTATACTTGCACCACAACAGCGCAAATGGCTGTCCTCACTTTCACAAAATACACTGCCATATCAGGAAAAACCTCAAGACTGCATTGGCCGGGAATCGATTCCGGGCCTCACGCGTGGCAGGCGAGAATTCTACCACTGAACCACCAATGCTCCACAGATGCCTTATTTTACACTTACTCATGTACTTTAGTGTATAAAACAAAGCAGGAGTGTCAGGATGCCTTGCCTTGCCATCACCTCCAAGCCTACGTAATCAAGCCCGACTAGCACAGTCGCTAGAGCATAAGACTATTAATCTTAGGGTCATGTATTTGAGCTCCATGTTGGGCAGTTGTTTTTTTCTCTTCCTGTACCATTGTATGTGGAACAGTGTATACTTGCATCACCAAAGCGCAAATGGCTGTCCTCACTTTCACAAAATGCACTGCCCTATCAGCAAAAACTCAGGAATGTATTGATCGGGAATTGAACCCGGCCTCCCACGTGGCCGGCTAGATTTCTTCCACTGAACCACCAATGATCCACAGATGCTTAATTTTAGACTTACTCATGTACTTTAGTGTACAAAACAAAGAAGGAGAGTCAGGATGCCTTGCCATCACCACAACGCCTCGGTTACCAAGCATTGCTAACTCAGTCGGTAAAGCATTAGACTCTTAATCTCAGGGTTGTGGGTTCGAGCCCCACATTGGGCGGATGTTTTTTTTCTTTTCCTGTACCATTGTATGTGGAACACTGTCAACTTGCACCACCACAGCGCAAATGGCTGTTCTCACTTTCACAAAATGCACTGCTATATCAGCAAAAACTCAGGACTGCATTGGCCGGGAATCGAACCCAGACCTCCCGCATGGCAGGCGAGAATTCTATCACTGAACCACCAATGCTCCACAGATACTTAATTTTACACTTACTCGTGTACTTTAGTGTATGAAACAAAGCAGGAGTGTCAGGATGTCTTGCCTTGCCATCACCTCCATACATTCTCAAATAAGCCTGGCTAGCTCAGTTGGTAAAGCATGAGACTCTTAATCGCAGGGTCGTGGGTTCGAGCCCCACGTTGTGCGGATGTTTTTTCTTTTCCTGTACCATTGTATGTGGAACACTGTATACTTGCACCACCACAGCGCAAATGGCTGTCCTCACTTTCACAAAATACACTGCCATATCAGCAAAAATTCAGGACTGCATTTGCCGGGAATCGATTCCGGGCCTCACGCGTGGCAGGCGAGAATTCTACCACTGAACCACCAATGCTCCACAGATGCCTAAATTTACACTTACTCATGTACTTTAGTGTATAAAACAAAGCAGGAGTGTCAAGATGCCTTGCCTTGCCATCACCTCCAAGCCTACGTAACCAAGCCCGACTAGCACAGTTGCTAGAGCATAAGACTATTAATCTTAGGGTCATGTATTTGAGCTCCATGTTGGGCAGTTGTTTTTTTCTCTTCCTGTACCATTGTATGTGGAACAGTGTATACTTGCATCACCACAGCGCAAATGGCTGTCCTCACTTTCACAAAATGCACTGCCCTATCAGCAAAAACTCAGGAATGTATTGACCGGGAATTGAACCCGGCCTCCCACGTGGCCGGCTAGATTTCTACCACTGAACCACCAATGATCCACAGATGCTTAATTTTAGACTTACTCATGTACTTTAGTGTACAAAACAAAGCAGGAGAGTCAGGATGCCTTCCCTTTCCATCACCACAACTCCTCGGTTACCAAGCATTGCTAACTCAGTCGGTAAAGCTAGAGACTCTTAATCTCAGGGTCGTGGGTTTGAGCCCCACATTGGGCGGATGTTTTTTTTCTTTTCCTGTACCATTGTATGTGGAACACTGTCAACTTGCCCCACCACAGCACAAATGGCTGTCCTCACTTTTACAAAATGCACTGCCATATCAGCAAAAACTCAGGACTGCATTGGCCGGGAATCGAACCCGAGCCTCCCGCGTGGCAGGCGAGAATTCTACCACTGAACCACTAATGCTCCACAGATGCATAAGTTTACACTTACTCGTGTACTTTAGTGTATGAAACAAAGCAGGAGTGTCAAGATGCCTTGCCATCACCTCCAAGCCTACGTAACCAAGCCCGACTAGCACAGTTGCTAGAGCATAAGACTATTAATCTTAGGGTCATGTATTTGAGCTCCATGTTGGGCAGTTGTTTTTTTCTCTTCCTGTACCATTGTATGTGGAACAGTGTATACTTGCATCACCACAGCGCAAATGGCTGTCCTCACTTTCACAAAATGCACTGCCCTATCAGCAAAAACTCAGGAATGTATTGACCGGGAATTGAACCCGGCCTCCCAAGTGGCCGGCTAGATTTCTACCACTGAACCACCAATGATCCACAGATGCTTAATTTTAGACTTACTCATGTACTTTAGTGTACAAAACAAAGCAGGAGAGTCAGGATGCCTTGCCATCACCACAACGCCTCGGTTACCAAGCATTGCTAACTCAGTCGGTAAAGCATGAGACTCTTAATCTCAGGGTTGTGGGTTCGAGCCCCACATTGGGCGGATGTTTTTTTTCTTTTCCTGTACCATTGTATGTGGAACACTGTCAACTTGCACCACCACAGCGCAAATGGCTGTCCTCACTTTCACAAAATGCACTGCCATATCAGCAAAAACTAAGGACTGCATTGGCCGGGAATCGAACCCGGTCCTCCCGCTTGGCAGGCGAGAATTCTACCACTGAACCACCAATGCTCCACAGATACTTAATTTTACACTTACTCGTGTACTTTAGTGTATGAAACAAAGCAGGAGTGTCAGGATGCCTTGCCTTGCCATCACCTCCACACATTTTCAACCAAGCCTGGCTAGCTCAGTTGGTAGAGCATGAGACTCTTAATCTCAGGGTCGTGGGTTCGAGCCCCACGTTGGGCGGATGTTTTTTCTTTTCCTGTACCATTGTATGTGGAACACTGTATACTTGCACCACAACAGCGCAAATGGCTGTCCTCACTTTCACAAAATGCATTGCCCTATCAGCAAAAACTCAGGAATGTATTGACCGGAAATTGAACCCGGCCTCCCACGTGGCCGGCTAGATTTCTACCACTGAACCACCAATGATCCACAGATGCTTAATTTTAGACTTACTCATGTACTTTAGTGTACAAAACAAAGCAGGAGAGTCAGGATGCCTTGCCTTGCCATCACCACAACTCCTCGGTTACCAAGCATTGCTAACTCAGTCGGTAAAGCATGAGACTCTTAATCTCAGGGTCGTGGGTTCGAGCCCCACGTTGGGCGGATGTTTTTTCTTTTCCTGTACCATTGTATGTGGAACACTGTCAACTTGCACCACCACAGCGCAAATGGCTGTCCTCACTTTCACAAAATACACTGCCATATCAGGAAAAACTCAAGACTGCATTGGCCGGGAATCGATTCCGGGCCTCACGCGTGGCAGGTGAGAATTCTACCACTGAACCACCAATGCTCCACAGATGCCTTATTTTACACTTACTCATGTACTTTAGTGTATAAAACAAAGCAGGAGTGTCAGGATGCCTTGCCTTGCCATCACCTCCAAGCCTACGTAATCAAGCCCGACTAGCACAGTCGCTAGAGCATAAGACTATTAATCTTAGGGTCATGTATTTGAGCTCCATGTTGGGCAGTTGTTTTTTTCTCTTCCTGTACCGTTGTATGTGGAACAGTGTATACTTGCATCACCAAAGCGCAAATGGCTGTCCTCACTTTCACAAAATGCACTGCCCTATCAGCAAAAACTCAGGAATGTATTGACCGGGAATTGAACCCGGCCTCCCACGTGGCCGGCTAGATTTCTACCACTGAACCACCAATGATCCACAGATGCTTAATTTTAGACTTACTCATGTACTTTAGTGTACAAAACAAAGCAGGAGAGTCAGGATGCCTTGCCATCACCACAACGCCTCGGTAACAAAGCATTGCTAACTCAGTCGGTAAAGCATGAGACTCTTAATCTCAGGGTTGTGGGTTCGAGCCCCACATTGGGCGGATGTTTTTTTTCTTTTCCTGTACCATTGTATGTGGAACACTGTCAACTTGCACCACCACAGCGCAAATGGCTGTTCTCACTTTCACAAAATGCACTGCCATATCAGCAAAAACTCAGGACTGCATTGGCCGGGAATCGAACCCAGACCTCCCGCATGGCAGGCGAGAATTCTATCACTTAACCACCAATGCTCCACAGATACTTAATTTTACACTTACTCGTGTACTTTAGTGTATGAAACAAAGCAGGAGTGTCAGGATGTCTTGCCTTGCCATCACCTCCATACATTCTCAAATAAGCCTGGCTAGCTCAGTCGGTAAAGCATGAGACTCTTAATCGCAGGGTCGTGGGTTCGAGCCCCACGTTGTGCGGATGTTTTTTCTTTTCCTGTACCATTGTATGTGGAACACTGTATATTTGCACCACCACAGCGCAAATGGCTGTCCTCACTTTCACAAAATACACTGCCATATCAGCAAAAATTCAGGACTGCATTGGCCGGGAATCGATTCCGGGCCTCACGCGTGGCAGGCGAGAATTCTACCACTGAACCACCAATGCTCCACAGATGCCTAAATTTACACTTACTCATGTACTTTAGTGTATAAAACAAAGCAGGAGTGTCAAGATGCCTTGCCTTGCCATCACCTCCAAGCCTACGTAACCAAGCCCGACTAGCACAGTTGCTAGAGCATAAGACTATTAATCTTAGGGTCATGTATTTGAGCTCCATGTTGGGCAGTTGTTTTTTTCTCTTCCTGTACCATTGTATGTGGAACAGTGTATACTTGCATCACCACAGCGCAAATGGCTGTCCTCACTTTCACAAAATGCACTGCCCTATCAGCAAAAACTCAGGAATGTATTGACCGGGAATTGAACCCGGCCTCCCACGTGGCCGGCTATATTTCTACCACTGAACCACCAATGATCCACAGATGCTTATTTTTAAACTTACTCATGTACTTTAGTGTACAAATCAAAGCAGGAGAGTCAGGATGCCTTCCCTTTCCATAACCACAACTCCTCAGTTACCAAGCACTGCTAACTCAGTCGGTAAAGCATGCGACTCTTAATCTCAGGGTCGTGGGTTCGAGCCCCACATTGGGCGGATGTTTTTTTTCTTTTCCTGTACCATTGTATGTGGAACACTGTCAACTTGCACCACCACAGCGCAAATGGCTGTCCTCACTTTCACAAAATGCACTGCCATATCAGCAAAAATTCAGGACTGCATTGGCCGGGAATCGATTCCGGGCCTCACGCGTGGCAGGCGAGAATTCTACCACTGAACCACCAATGCTCCACAGATGCCTAAATTTACACTTACTCATGTACTTTAGTGTATAAAACAAAGCAGGAGTGTCAAGATGCCTTGCCTTGCCATCACCTCCAAGCCTACGTAACCAAGCCCGACTAGCACAGTTGCTAGAGCATAAGACTATTAATCTTAGGGTCATGTATTTGAGCTCCATGTTGGGCAGTTGTTTTTTTCTCTTCCTGTACCATTGTATGTGGAACAGTGTATACTTGCATCACCACAGCGCAAATGGCTGTCCTCACTTTCACAAAATGCACTGCCCTATCAGCAAAAACTCAGGAATGTATTGACCGGGAATTGAACCCGGCCTCCCACGTGGCCGGCTAGATTTCTACCACTGAACCACCAATGATCCACAGATGCTTAATTTTAGACTTACTCATGTACTTTAGTGTACAAAACAAAGCAGGAGAGTCAGGATGCCTTGCCATCACCACAACGCCTCGGTTACCAAGCATTGCTAACTCAGTCGGTAAAGCATGAGACTCTAAATCTCAGGGTTGTGGGTTCGAGCCCCACATTGGGCGGATGTTTTTTTTCTTTTCCTGTACCATTGTATGTGGAACACTGTCAACTTGCACCACCACAGCGCAAATGGCTGTCCTCACTTTCACAAAATGCACTGCCATATCAGCAAAAACTAAGGACTGCATTGGCCGGGAATCGAACCCGGTCCTCCCGCGTGGCAGGCGAGAATTCTACCACTGAACCACCAATGCTCCACAGATACTTAATTTTACACTTACTCGTGTACTTTAGTGTATGAAACAAAGCAGGAGTGTCAGGATGCCTTGCCTTGCCATCACCTCCACACATTCTCAACCAAGCCTGGCTAGCTCAGTTGGTAGAGCATGAGACTCTTAATCTCAGGGTCGTGGGTTCGAGCCCCATGTTGGGCGGATGTTTTTTCTTTTCCTGTACCATTGTATGTGGAACACTGTATACTTGCACCACAACAGCGCAAATGGCTGTCCTCACTTTCACAAAATACACTGCCATATCAGGAAAAACTCAAGACTGCATTGGCCGGGAATCGATTCCGGGCCTCACGCGTGGCAGGCGAGAATTCTACCACTGAACCACCAATGCTCCACAGATGCCTTATTTTACACTTACTCATGTACTTTAGTGTATAAAACAAAGCAGGAGTGTCAGGATGCCTTGCCTTGCCATCACCTCCAAGCCTACGTAATCAAGCCCGACTAGCACAGTCGCTAGAGCATAAGACTATTAATCTTAGGGTCATGTATTTGAGCTCCATGTTGGGCAGTTGTTTTTTTCTCTTCCTGTACCATTGTATGTGAAACAGTGTATACTTGCATCACCAAAGCGCAAATGGCTGTCCTCACTTTCACAAAATGCACTGCCCTATCAGCAAAAACTCAGGAATGTATTGACCGGGAATTGAACCCGGCCTCCCACGTGGCCGGCTAGATTTCTACCACTGAACCACCAATGATCCACAGATGCTTAATTTTAGACTTACTCATGTACTTTAGTGTACAAAACAAAGCAGGAGAGTCAGGATGCCTTGCCATCACCACAACGCCTCGGTAACCAAGCATTGCTAACTCAGTCGGTAAAGCATGAGACTCTTAATCTCAGGGTTGTGGGTTCGAGCCCCACATTGGGCGGATGTTTTTTTTCTTTTCCTGTACCATTGTATGTGGAACACTGTCAACTTGCACCACCACAGCGCAAATGGCTGTTCTCACTTTCACAAAATGCACTGCCATATCAGCAAAAACTCAGGACTGCATTGGCCGGGAATCGAACCCAGACCTCCCGCATGGCAGGCGAGAATTCTATCACTGAACCACCAATGCTCCACAGATGCTTAATTTTACACTTACTCGTGTACTTTAGTGTATGAAACAAAGCAGGAGTGTCAGGATGTCTTGCCTTGCCATCACCTCCATACATTCTCAAATAAGCCTGGCTAGCTCAGTCGGTAAAGCATGAGACTCTTAATCGCAGGGTCGTGGGTTCGAGCCCCACGTTGTGCGGATGTTTTTTCTTTTCCTGTACCATTGTATGTGGAACACTGTATATTTGCACCACCACAGCGCAAATGGCTGTCCTCACTTTCACAAAATACACTGCCATATCAGCAAAAATTCAGGACTGCATTGGCCGGGAATCGATTCCGGGCCTCACGCGTGGCAGGCGAGAATTCTACCACTGAACCACCAATGCTCCACAGATGCCTAAATTTACACTTACTCATGTACTTTAGTGTATAAAACAAAGCAGGAGTGTCAAGATGCCTTGCCTTGCCATCACCTCCAAGCCTACGTAACCAAGCCCGACTAGCACAGTTGCTAGAGCATAAGACTATTAATCTTAGGGTCATGTATTTGAGCTCCATGTTGGGCAGTTGTTTTTTTCTCTTCCTGTACCATTGTATGTGGAACAGTGTATACTTGCATCACCACAGCGCAAATGGCTGTCCTCACTTTCACAAAATGCACTGCCCTATCAGCAAAAACTCAGGAATGTATTGACCGGGAATTGAACCCGGCCTCCCACGTGGCCGGCTAGATTTCTACCACTGAACCACCAATGATCCACAGATGCTTAATTTTAGACTTACTCATGTACTTTAGTGTACAAAACAAAGCAGGAGAGTCAGGATGCCTTGCCTTGCCATCACCACAACTCCTCAGTTACCAAGCATTGCTAACTCAGTCGGTAAAGCTAGAGACTCTTAATCTCAGGGTCGTGGGTTTGAGCCCCACATTGGGCGGATGTTTTTTCTCTTTTCCTGTACCATTGTATGTGGAACACTGTCAACTTGCCCCACCACAGCACAAATGGCTGTCCTCACTTTTACAAAATGCACTGCCATATCAGCAAAAACTCAGGACTGCATTGGCCGGGAATCGAACCCGGGCCTCCCGCGTGGCAGGCGAGAATTCTACCACTGAACCACTAATGCTCCACAGATACTTAATTTTACACTTACTCGTGTACTTTACATTCACAACCAAGCCTGGCTAGCTCAGTCGGTAGAGCATGAGACTCTTAATCTCAGGGTCGTGGGTTCGAGCCCCACGTTGGGCGGATGTTTTCTCTTTTCCTGTACCATTGTATGTGGAACACTGTATACACCACCACAGCGCAAATGGCTGTCCTCACTTTCACAAAATACACTGCCATATCAGCAAAAACTCAGGACTGCATTGGCCGGGAATCGATTCCGGGCCTCACGCGTGGCAGGCGAGAATTCTACCACTGAACCACCAATGCTCCACAGATGCCTAATTTTACACTTACTCATGTACTTTAGTGTATAAAACAAAGCAGGAGAGTCAGGATGCCTTCCCTTTCCATCCCCACAACTCCTCGGTTACCAAGCATTGCTAACTCAGTCGGTAAAGCATGAGACTCTTAATCTCAGGGTCGTGGGTTTGAGCCCCACATTGGGCGGATGTTTTTTTTCTTTTCCTGTACCATTGTATGTGGAACACTGTCAACTTGCACCACCACAGCGCAAATGGCTGTTCTCACTTTCACAAAATGCACTGCCATATCAGCAAAAACTCAGGACTGCATTGGCCGGGAATCGAACCCAGACCTCCCGCATGGCAGGCGAGAATTCTATCACTGAACCACCAATGCTCCACAGATACTTAATTTTACACTTACTCGTGTACTTTAGTGTATGAAACAAAGCAGGAGTGTCAGGATGTCTTGCCTTGCCATCACCTCCATACATTCTCAAATAAGCCTGGCTAGCTCAGTCGGTAAAGCATGAGACTCTTAATCGCAGGGTCGTGGGTTCGAGCCCCACGTTGTGCGGATGTTTTTTCTTTTCCTGTACCATTGTATGTGGAACACTGTATATTTGCACCACCACAACGCAAATGGCTGTCCTCACTTTCACAAAATGCACTGCCATATCAGCAAAAATTCAGGACTGCATTGGCCGGGAATCGATTCCGGGCCTCACGCGTGGCAGGCGAGAATTCTACCACTGAACCACCAATGCTCCACAGATGCCTAAATTTACACTTACTCATGTACTTTAGTGTATAAAACAAAGCAGGAGTGTCAAGATGCCTTGCCTTGCCATCACCTCCAAGCCTACGTAACCAAGCCCGACTAGCACAGTTGCTAGAGCATAAGACTATTAATCTTAGGGTCATGTATTTGAGCTCCATGTTGGGCAGTTGTTTTTTTCTCTTCCTGTACCATTGTATGTGGAACAGTGTATACTTGCATCACCACAGCGCAAATGGCTGTCCTCACTTTCACAAAATGCACTGCCCTATCAGCAAAAACTCAGGAATGTATTGACCGGGAATTGAACCCGGCCTCCCACGTGGCCGGCTAGATTTCTACCACTGAACCACCAATGATCCACAGATGCTTAATTTTAGACTTACTCATGTACTTTAGTGTACAAAACAAAGCAGGAGAGTCAGGATGCCTTGCCTTGCCATCACCACAACTCCTCGGTTACCAAGCATTGCTAACTCAGTCGGTAAAGCTAGAGACTCTTAATCTCAGGGTCGTGGGTTTGAGCCCCACATTGGGCGGATGTTTTTTCTTTTCCTGTACCATTGTATGTGGAACACTGTATACACCACCACAGCGCAAATGGCTGTCCTCACTTTCACAAAATACACTGCCATATCAGCAAAAACTCAGGACTGCATTGGCCGGGAATCGATTCCGGGCCTCACGCGTGGCAGGCGAGAATTCTACCACTGAACCACCAATGCTCCACAGATGCCTAATTTTACACTTACTCATGTACTTTAGTGTATAAAACAAAGCAGGAGAGTCAGGATGCCTTCCCTTTCCATCCCCACAACTCCTCGGTTACCAAGCATTGCTAACTCAGTCGGTAAAGCATGAGACTCTTAATCTCAGGGTCGTGGGTTTGAGCCCCACATTGGGCGGATGTTTTTTTTCTTTTCCTGTACCATTGTATGTGGAACACTGTCAACTTGCCCCACCACAGCACAAATGGCTGTCCTCACTTTTACAAAATGCACTGCCATATCAGCAAAAACTCAGGACTGCATTGGCCGGGAATCGAACCCGGGCCTCCCGCGTGGCAGGTGAGAATTCTACCACTGAACCACTAATGCTCCACAGATACTTAATTTTACACTTACTCGTGTACTTTAGTGTATGAAACAAAGCAGGAGTGTCAGGATGCCTTGCTTTGCCATCACCTCCATACATTCTCAACCAAGCCTGGCTAGCTCAGTCGGTAGAGCATGAGAGTCTTAATCTCAGGGTCGTGAGTTCGAGCCCCACGTTGGGCGGATGTTTTTTCTTTTCCTGTACCATTGTATGTGGAACACTGTATACTTGCATCACCACAGCGCAAATGGCTGTCCTCACTTTCACAAAATGCACTGCCCTATCAGCAAAAACTCAGGAATGTATTGACCGGAAATTGAACCCGGCCTCCCACGTGGCCGGCTAGATTTCTACCACTGAACCACCAATGATCCACAGATGCTTAATTTTAGACTTACTCATGTACTTTAGTGTACAAAACAAAGCAGGAGAGTCAGGATGCCTTGCCTTGCCATCACCACAACTCCTCGGTTACCAAGCATTGCTAACTCAGTCGGTAAAGCATGAGACTCTTAATCTCAGGGTCGTGGGTTCGAGCCCCACATTGGGCGGATGTTTTTTTTCTTTTCCTGTACCATTGTATGTGGAACACTATCAACTTGCCCCACCACAGCACAAATGGCTGTCCTCACTTTCACAAAATGCACTGCCATATCAGCAAAAACTCAGGACTGCATTGGCTGGGAATTGAACACGGGGCTCCCGCGTGGCAGGCGAGAATTCTACCACTGAACCACCAATGCTCCACAGATTCTTAATTTTACACTTACTCGTGTACTTTAGTGTATGAAACAAAGCAGGAGTGTCAGGATGCCTTGCCTTGCCATCATCTCCATACATTCACAACCAAGCCTGGCTAGCTCAGTCGGTAGAGCATGAGACTCTTAATCTCAGGGTCGTGGGTTCGAGCCCCACGTTGGGCGGATGTTTTTTCTTTTCCTGTACCATTGTATGTGGAACACTGTATACACCACCACAGCGCAAATGGCTGTCCTCACTTTCACAAAATACACTGCCATATCAGCAAAAACTCAGGACTGCATTGGCCTGGAATCAATTCCGGGTCTCACGCGTGGCAGGCGAGAATTCTACCACTGAACCACCAATGCTCCACAGATGCCTAATTTTACACTTACTCATGTACTTTAGTGTATAAAACAAAGCAGGAGTGTCAGGATGCCTTGCCTTGCCATCACCTCCAAGCCTAAGTAACCAAGCCCGACTAGCACAGTCGCTAGATCATAAGACTATTAATCTTAGGGTCATGTATTTGAGCTCCATGTTGGGCAGTTGTTTTTTTCTCTTCCTGTACCATTGTATGTGGAACAGTGTATACTTGCATCACCACAGCGCAAATGGCTGTCCTCACTTTCACAAAATGCACTGCCCTATCAGCAAAAACTCAGGAATGTATTGACCGGGAATTGAACCCGGCCTCCCACGTGGCCGGCTAGATTTCTACCACTGAACCACCAATGATCCACAGATGCTTAATTTTAGACTTACTCATGTACTTTAGTGTACAAAACAAAGCAGGAGAGGCAGGATGCCTTGCCTTGCCATCACCACAACTCCTCGGTTACCAAGCATTGCTAACTCAGTCGGTAAAGCTTGAGACTCTTAATCTCAGGGTCGTGGGTTCGAGCCCCACATTGGGCGGATGTTTTTTTTCTTTTCCTGTACCATTGTATGTGGAACACTGTCAACTTACCCCACCACAGCACAAATGGCTGTCCTCACTTTCACAAAATGCACTGCCATATCAGCAAAATCTCAGAACTGCATTGGCCGGGAATCGAACCCGGGCCTCCCGCGTGGCAGGCGAGAATTCTACCACTGAACCACCAATGCTCCACAGACACTTAATTTTACACTTACTCGTGTACTTTAGTGTATGAAACAAAGCAGGAGGGTCAGGATGCCTTGCCTTGCCATCTCCTCCAAGCCTACGTAACCATGCCCGACTAGCACAGTCGCTAGAGCATAAGACTATTAATCTTAGGGTCATGTATTTGAGCTCCATGTTGGGCAGTTGTTTTTTTCTCTTCCTGTACCATTGTATGTGGAACAGTGTATACTTGCATCACCACAGCGCAAATGGCTGTCCTCACTTTCACAAAATGCACTGCCCTATCAGCAAAAACTCAGGAATGTATTGACCGGGAATTGAACCCGGCCTCCCACGTGGCCGGCTAGATTTCTACCACTGAACCACCAATGATCCACAGATGCTTATTTTTAAACTTACTCATGTACTTTAGTGTACAAAACAAAGCAGGAGAGTCAGGATGCCTTCCCTTTCCATCACCACAACTCCTCGGTTACCAAGCATTGCTAACTCAGTCGGTAAAGCATGAGACTCTTAATCTCAGGGTCGTGGGTTCGAGCCCCACATTGGGTGGATGTTTTTTTTCTTTTCCTGTACCATTGTATGTGGAACACTGTCAACTTGCACCGCCACAGCGCAAATGGCTGTCCTCACTTTCACAAAATGCACTGCCATATCAGCAAAAACTCAGGACTGCATTGGCCGGGTATCGAACCCAGGCCTCCCGCGTGGCAGGCGAGAATTCTACCACTGAACCACCAATGCTCCACAGATACTTAATTTTACACTTACTCGTGTACTTTAGTGTATGAAACAAAGCAGGAGTGTCAGGATGCCTTGCCTTGCCATCACCTCCATACATTCTCAACCAAGCCTGGCTAGCTCAGTCGGTAGAGCATGAGACTCTTAATCTCAGGGTTGTGGGTTCGAGCCCCACGTTGGGAGGATGTTTTTTCTTTTCCTGTACCATTGTATGTGGAACACTGTATACTTGCACCACCACAGCGCAAATGGCTGTCCTCACTTTCACAAAATACACTGCCATATCAGCAAAAACTCAGGACTGCATTGGCCGGGAATCGATTCCGGGCCTCACGCGTGGCAGGCGAGAATTCTACCACTGAACCACCAATGCTCCACAGATGCCTAAATTTACACTTACTCATGTACTTTAGTGTATAAAACAAAGCAGGAGTGTCAAGATGCCTTGCCTTGCCATCACCTCCAAGCCTACGTAACCAAGCCCGACTAGCACAGTTGCTAGAGCATAAGACTATTAATCTTAGGGTCATGTATTTGAGCTCCATGTTGGGCAGTTGTTTTTTTCTCTTCCTGTACCATTGTATGTGGAACAGTGTATACTTGCATCACCACAGCGCAAATGGCTGTCCTCACTTTCACAAAATGCACTGCCCTATCAGCAAAAACTCAGGAATGTATTGACCGGGAATTGAACCCGGCCTCCCACGTGGCTGGCTAGATTTCTACCACTGAACCACCAATGATCCACAGATGCTTAATTTTAGACTTACTCATGTACTTTAGTGTACAAAACAAAGCAGGAGAGTCAGGATGCCTTGCCTTGCCATCACCACAACTCCTCGGTTACCAAGCATTGCTAACTCAGTCGGTAAAGCTAGAGACTCTTAATCTCAGGGTCGTGGGTTTGAGCCCCACATTGGGCGGATGTTTTTTTTCTTTTCCTGTACCATTGTATGTGGAACACTGTCAACTTGCCCCACCACAGCACAAATGGCTGTCCTCACTTTTACAAAATGCACTGCCATATCAGCAAAAACTCAGGACTGCATTGGCCGGGAATCGAACCCGGGCCTCCCACGTGGCAGGCGAGAATTCTACCACTGAACCACTAATGCTCCACAGATACTTAATTTTACACTTACTCGTGTACTTTAGTGTATGAAACAAAGCAGGAGTGTCAGGATGCCTTGCCTTGCCATCACCTCCATACATTCTCACCCAAGCCTGGCTAGCTCAGTCGGTAGAGCATGAGAGTCTTAATCTCAGGGTCGTGAGTTCGAGCCCCACGTTGGGCGGATGTTTTTTCTTTTCCTGTACCATTGTATGTGGAACACTGTAAACTTGCACCACCACAGCGCAAATGGCTGTCCTCACTTTCACAAAATACACTGCCATATCAGCAAAAACTCAGGACTGCATTGGCCGGGAATTGATTCCGGGCCTCACGCGTGGCAGGCGAGAATTCTACCACTGAACCACCAATGCTCCACAGATGCCTAATTTTACACTTACTCATGTACTTTAGTGTATAAAACAAAGCAGGAGTGTCAGGATGCCTTGACTTGCCATCACCTCCAAGCCTAAGTAACCAAGCCCGACTAGCACAGTCACTAGAGCATAAGACTATTAATCTTAGGGTCATGTATTTGAGCTCCATGTTGGGCAGTTGTTTTTTTCTCTTCCTGTACCATTGTATGTGGAACAGTGTATACTTGCATCACCACAGCGCAAATGGCTGTCCTCACTTTCTCAAAATGCACTGCCCTATCAGCAAAAACTCAGGAATGTATTGACCAGAAATTGAACCCGGCCTCCCACGTGGCCGGCTAGATTTCTACCACTGAACCACCAATGATCCACAGATGCTTAATTTTAGACTTACTCATGTACTTTAGTGTACAAAACAAAGCAGGAGAGTCAGGATGCCTTGCCTTGCCATCACCACAACTCCTCGGTTACCAAGCATTGCTAACTCAGTCGGTAAAGCATGAGACTCTTAATCTCAGGGTCGTGGGTTCGAGCCCCACATTGGGCAGATGTTTTTTTCTTTTCCTGTACCATTGTATGTGGAACACTATCAACTTGCCCCACCACAGCACAAATGGCTGACCTCACTTTCACAAAATGCACTGCCATATCAGCAAAAACTCAGGACTGCATTGGCCGGGAATTGAACACAGGGCTCCCGCGTGGCAGGCGAGAATTCTACCACTGAACCACCAATGCTCCACAGATACTTAATTTTACACTTACTCGTGTACTTTAGTGTATGAAACAAAGCAGGAGTGTCAGGATGCCTTGCCTTGCCATCACCTCCATACATTCACAACCAAGCCTGGCTAGCTCAGTCGGTAGAGCATGAGACTCTTAATCTCAGGGTCGTGGGTTCGAGCCCCACGTTGGGCGGATGTTTTTTCTTTTCCTGTACCATTGTATGTGGAACACTGTATACACCACCACAGCGCAAATGGCTGTCCTCACTTTCACAAAATACACTGCCATATCAGCAAAAACTCAGGACTGCATTGGCCGGGAATCGATTCCGGGCCTCACGCGTGGCAGGCGAGAATTCTACCACTGAACCACCAATGCTCCACAGATGCCTAATTTTACACTTACTCATGTACTTTAGTGTATAAAACAAAGCAGGAGAGTCAGGATGCCTTCCCTTTCCATCACCACAACTCCTCGGTTACCAAGCATTGCTAACTCAGTCGGTAAAGCATGAGACTCTTAATCTCAGGGTCGTGGGTTTGAGCCCCACATTGGGCGGATATTTTTTTTCTTTTCCTGTACCATTGTATGTGGAACACTGTCAACTTGCCCCACCACAGCACAAATGGCTGTCCTCACTTTTACAAAATGCACTGCCATATCAGCAAAAACTCAGGACTGCATTGGCCGGGAATCGAACCCGGGCCTCCCGCGTGGCAGGTGAGAATTCTACCACTGAACCACTAATGCTCCACAGATACTTAATTTTACACTTACTCGTGTACTTTAGTGTATGAAACAAAGCAGGAGTGTCAGGATGCCTTGCCTTGCCATCACCTCCATACATTCTCAACCAAGCCTGGCTAGCTCAGTCGGTAGAGCATGAGAGTCTTAATCTCAGGGTCGTGAGTTTGAGCCCCACGTTGGGTGGATGTTTTTTCTTTTCCTGTACCATTTTATGTGGAACACTGTATACTTGCACCACCACAGCGCAAATGGCTGTCCTCACTTTCACAAAATACACTGCCATATCAGCAAAAACTCAGGACTGCATTGGCCGGGAATCGATTCCGGGCCTCACGCGTGGCAGGCGAGAATTCTACCACTGAACCACCAATGCTCCACAGATGCCTAATTTTACACTTACTCATGTACTTTAGTGTATAAAACAAAGCAGGAGTGTCAGGATGCCTTGCCTTGCCATCACCTCCAAGCCTAAGTAACCAAGCCCGACTAGCACAGTCGCTAGAGCATAAGACTATTAATCTTAGGGTCATGTATTTGAGCTCCATGTTGGGCAGTTGTTTTTTTCTCTTCCTGTACCATTGTATGTGGAACAGTGTATACTTGCATCACCACAGCGCAAATGGCTGTCCTCACTTTCACAAAATGCACTGCCCTATCAGCAAAAACTCAGGAATGTATTGACCGGAAATTGAACCCGGCCTCCCACGTGGCCGGCTAGATTTCTACCACTGAACCACCAATGATCCACAGATGCTTAATTTTAGACTTACTCATGTACTTTAGTGTACAAAACAAAGCAGGAGAGTCAGGATGCCTTGCCTTGCCATCACCACAACTCCTCGGTTACCAAGCATTGCTAACTCAGTCGGTAAAGCATGAGACTCTTAATCTAAGGGTTGTGGGTTCGAGCCCCACATTGGGCGGATGTTTTTTTTCTTTTCCTGTACCATTGTATGTGGAACACTATCAACTTGCCCCACCACAGCACAAATGGCTGTCCTCACTTTCACAAAATGCACTGCCATATCAGCAAAAACTCAGGACTGCATTGGCCGGGAATTGAACACGGGGCTCCCGCGTTGCAGGCGAGAATTCTACCACTGAACCACCAATGCTCTACAGATACTTAATTTTACACTTACTCGTGTACTTTAGTGTATGAAACAAAGCAGGAGTGTCAGGATGCCTTGCCTTGCCATCACCTCCATACATTCACAACCAAGCCTTGCTAGCTCAGTCGGTAGAGCATGAGACTCTTAATCTCAGGGTCGTGGGTTCGAGCCCCACGTTGGGCGGATGTTTTTTCTTTTCCTGTACCATTGTATGTGGAACACTGTATACACCACCACAGCGCAAATGGCTATCCTCACTATCACAAAATACACTGCCATATCAGCAAAAACTCAGGACTGCATTGGCCGGGAATCGATTCCGGGCCTCACGCGTGGCAGGCGAGAATTCTACCACTGAACCACCAATGCTCCACAGATGCCTAATTTTACACTTACTCATGTACTTTAGTGTATAAAACAAAGCAGGAGTGTCAGGATGCCTTGCCTTGCCATCACCTCCAAGCCTACGTAACCTAGCCCGACTAGCACAGTCGCTAGAGCATAAGACTATTAATCTTAGGGTCATGTATTTGAGCTCCATGTTGGGCAGTTGTTTTTTTCTCTTCCTGTACCATTGTATGTGGAACAGTGTATACTTGCATCACCACAGCGCAAATGGCTGTCCTCACTTTCACAAAATGCACTGCCCTATCAGCAAAAACTCAGGAATGTATTGACCGGGAATTGAACCCGGCCTCCCACGTGGCCGGCTATATTTCTACCACTGAACCACCAATGATCCACAGATGCTTATTTTTAAACTTACTCATGTACTTTAGTGTACAAAACAAAGCAGGAGAGGCAGGATGCCTTGCCTTGCCATCACCACAACTCCTCGGTTACCAAGCATTGCTAACTCAGTCGGTAAAGCATGAGACTCTTAATCTCAGGGTCGTGGGTTCGAGCCCCACATTGGGCGGATGTTTTTTTTCTTTTCCTGTACCATTGTATGTGGAACACTGTCAACTTGCCCCACCACAGCACAAATGGCTGTCCTCACTTTCACAAAATGCACTGCCATATCAGCAAAAACTCAGGACTGCATTGGCCGGGTATCGAACCCGGGCCTCCCGCGTGGCAGGCGAGAATTGTACCACTGAACCACCAATGCTCCACAGATGCTTAATTTTACACTTACTCGTGTACTTTAGTGTATGAAACAAAGCAGGAGTGTCAGGATGCCTTGCCTTGCCATCACCTCCACACATTTTCAACCAAGCCTGGCTAGCTCAGTTGGTAGAGCATGAGACTCTTAATCTCAGGGTCGTGGGTTCGAGCCCCACGTTGGGCGGATGTTTTTTCTTTTCCTGTACCATTGTATGTGGAACACTGTATACTTGCACCACCACAGCGCAAATGGCTGTCCTCACTTTCACAAAATACACTGCCATATCAGCAAAAACTCAGGACTGCATTGGCCGGGAATCGATTCCGGGCCTCACGCGTGGCAGGCAAGAATTCTACCACTGAACCACCAATGCTCCACAGATGCCTAATTTTACACTTACTCATGTACTTTAGTGTATAAAACAAAGCAGGAGTGTCAGGATGCCTTGCCTTGCCATCTTCTCCAAGCCTACGTAACCATGCCCGACTAGCACAGTCGCTAGAGCATAAGACTATTAATCTTAGGGTCATGTATTTGAGCTCCATGTTGGGCAGTTGTTTTTTTCTCTTCCTGTACCATTGTATGTGGAACAGTGTATACTTGCATCACCACAGCGCAAATGGCTGTCCTCACTTTCACAAAATGCACTGCCCTATCAGCAAAAACTCAGGAATGTATTGACCGGGAATTGAACCCGGCCTCCCACGTGGCCGGCTAGATTTCTACCACTGAACCACCAATGATCCACAGATGCTTATTTTTAAACTTACTCATGTACTTTAGTGTACAAAACAAAGCAGGATAGTCAGGATGCCTTCCCTTTCCATCACCACAACTCCTCGGTTACCAAGCATTGCTAACTCAGTCGGTAAAGCATGAGACTCTTAATCTCAGGGTCGTGGGTTCGAGCCCCACATTGGGCGGATGTTTTTTTTCTTTTCCTGTACCATTGTATGTGGAACACTGTCAACTTGCACCACCACAGCGCAAATGGCTGTCCTCACTTTCACAAAATGCACTGCCATATCAGCAAAAACTCAGGACTGCATTGGCCGGGTATCGAACCCGGGCCTCCCGCGTGGCAGGCGAGAATTCTACCACTGAACCACCAATGCTCCACAGATACTTAATTTTACACTTACTCGTGTACTTTAGTGTATGAAACAAAGCAGAAGTGTCAGGATGCCTTGCCTTGCCATCACCTCCATACATTCTCAACCAAGCCTGGCTAGCTCAGTCGGTAGAGCATGAGACTCTTAATCTCAGGGTCGTGGGTTCGAGCCCCACGTTGGGCGGATGTTTTTTCTTTTCCTGTACCATTGTATGTGGAACACTGTATACTTGCACCACCACAGCGCAAATGGCTGTCCTCACTTTCACAAAATACACTGCCATATCAGCAAAAACTCAGGACTGCATTGGCCAGGAATCGAACCCGGGCCTCCCGCGTGGCAGGCCAGAATTCTACCACTGAACCACCAATGCTCCACAGATACTTAATTTTACACTTACTCGTGTACTTTAGTGTATGAAACAAAGCAGGAGTGTCAGGATGCCTTGCCTTGCCATCACCTCCATATATGCTCAACCAAGCCTGGCTAGCTCAGTCGGTAAAGCATGAGACTCTTAATCTCAGGGTCGTGGGTTCGATCCCCACATTGGGCGGATGTTTTTTTTCTTTTCCTGTACCATTGTATGTGGAACACTGTCAACTTGCACCACCACAGCGCAAATGACTGTCCTCACTTTCACAAAATGCACTGCCATATCAGCAAAAACTCAGGACTGCATTGGCCGGGAATCGAACCTGGGCCTCCCGCGTGGCAGGCGAGAATTCTACCACTGAACCACCAATGCTCCACAGATACTTTTATTTTACACTTACTCGTGTACTTTAGTGTATGAAACAAAGCAGGAGTGTCAGGATGCCTTGCCTTGCCATCACCTCCATACATTCACAACCAAGCCTGGCTAGCTCAGTCGGTAGAGCATGAGACTCTTAATCTCAGGGTCGTGGGTTCGAGCCCCACGTTGGGCGGATGTTTTTTCTTTTCCTGTACCATTGTATGTGGAACACTGTATACACCACCACAGCGCAAATGGCTGTCCTCACTATCACAAAATACACTGCCATATCAGCAAAAACTCAGGACTGCATTGGCCGGGAATCGATTCCGGGCCTCACGCGTGGCAGGCGAGAATTCTACCACTGAACCACCAATGCTCCACAGATGCCTAATTTTACACTTACTCATGTACTTTAGTGTATAAAACAAAGCAGGAGTGTCAGGATGCCTTGCCTTGCCATCACCTCCAAGCCTACGTAACCTAGCCCGACTAGCACAGTCGCTAGAGCATAAGACTATTAATCTTAGGGTCATGTATTTGAGCTCCATGTTGGGCAGTTGTTTTTTTCTCTTCCTGTACCATTGTATGTGGAACAGTGTATACTTGCATCACCACAGCGCAAATGGCTGTCCTCACTTTCACAAAATGCACTGCCCTATCAGCAAAAACTCAGGAATGTATTGACCGGGAATTGAACCCGGCCTCCCACGTGGCCGGCTATATTTCTACCACTGAACCACCAATGATCCACAGATGCTTATTTTTAAACTTACTCATGTACTTTAGTGTACAAAACAAAGCAGGAGAGGCAGGATGCCTTGCCTTGCCATCACCACAACTCCTCGGTTACCAAGCATTGCTAACTCAGTCGGTAAAGCATGAGACTCTTAATCTCAGGGTCGTGGGTTCGAGCCCCACATTGGGCGGATGTTTTTTTTCTTTTCCTGTACCATTGTATGTGGAACACTGTCAACTTGCCCCACCACAGCACAAATGGCTGTCCTCACTTTCACAAAATGCACTGCCATATCAGCAAAAACTCAGGACTGCATTGGCCGGGAATCGAACCCGGGCCTCCCGCGTGGCAGGCGAGAATTGTACCACTGAACCACCAATGCTCCACAGATGCTTAATTTTACACTTACTCGTGTACTTTAGTGTATGAAACAAAGCAGGAGTGTCAGGATGCCTTGCCTTGCCATCACCTCCATACATTCACAACCAAGCCTGGCTAGCTCAGTCGGTAGAGCATGAGACTCTTAATCTCAGGGTCGTGGGTTCGAGCCCCACGTTGGGCGGATGTTTTTTCTTTTCCTGTACCATTGTATGTGGAACACTGTATACTTGCACCACCACAGCGCAAATGGCTGTCCTCACTTTCACAAAATACACTGCCATATCAGCAAAAACTCAGGACTGCATTGGCCGGGAATCGATTCCGGGCCTCACGCGTGGCAGGCAAGAATTCTACCACTGAACCACCAATGCTCCACAGATGCCTAATTTTACACTTACTCATGTACTTTAGTGTATAAAACAAAGCAGGAGTGTCAGGATGCCTTGCCTTGCCATCTCCTCCAAGCCTACGTAACCATGCCCGACTAGCACAGTCGCTAGAGCATAAGACTATTAATCTTAGGGTCATGTATTTGAGCTCCATGTTGGGCAGTTGTTTTTTTCTCTTCCTGTACCATTGTATGTGGAACAGTGTATACTTGCATCACCACAGCGCAAATGGCTGTCCTCACTTTCACAAAATGCACTGCCCTATCAGCAAAAACTCAGGAATGTATTGACCGGGAATTGAACCCGGCCTCCCACGTGGCCGGCTAGATTTCTACCACTGAACCACCAATGATCCACAGATGCTTATTTTTAAACTTACTCATGTACTTTAGTGTACAAAACAAAGCAGGATAGTCAGGATGCCTTCCCTTTCCATCACCACAACTCCTCGGTTACCAAGCATTGCTAACTCAGTCGGTAAAGCATGAGACTCTTAATCTCAGGGTCGTGGGTTCGAGCCCCACATTGGGCGGATGTTTTTTTTCTTTTCCTGTACCATTGTATGTGGAACACTGTCAACTTGCACCACCACAGCGCAAATGGCTGTCCTCACTTTCACAAAATGCACTGCCATATCAGCAAAAACTCAGGACTGCATTGGCCGGGTATCGAACCCGGGCCTCCCGCGTGGCAGGCGAGAATTCTACCACTGAACCACCAATGCTCCACAGATACTTAATTTTACACTTACTCGTGTACTTTAGTGTATGAAACAAAGCAGAAGTGTCAGGATGCCTTGCCTTGCCATCACCTCCATACTTTCTCAACCAAGCCTGGCTAGCTCAGTCGGTAGAACATGAGACTCTTAATCTCAGGGTCGTGGGTTCGAGCCCCACGTTGGGCGGATGTTTTTTCTTTTCCTGTACCATTGTATGTGGAACACTGTATACTTGCACCACCACAGCGCAAATGGCTGTCCTCACTTTCACAAAATACACTGCCATATCAGCAAAAACTCAGGACTGCATTGGCCAGGAATCGAACCCGGGCCTCCCGCGTGGCAGGCCAGAATTCTACCACTGAACCACCAATGCTCCACAGATACTTAACTTTACACTTACTCGTGTACTTTAGTGTATGAAACAAAGCAGGAGTGTCAGGATGCCTTGCCTTGCCATCACCTCCATATATGCTCAACCAAGCCTGGCTAGCTCAGTCGGTAAAGCATGAGACTCTTAATCTCAGGGTCGTGGGTTCGATCCCCACATTGGGCGGATGTTTTTTTTCTTTTCCTGTACCATTGTATGTGGAACACTGTCAACTTGCACCACCACAGCGCAAATGGCTGTCCTCACTTTCACAAAATGCACTGCCATATCAGCAGAAACTCAGGACTGCATTGGCCGGGAATCGAACCCGGGCCTCCCGCGTGGCAGGCGAGAATTCTACCACTGAACCACCAATGCTCCACAGATACTTAATTTTACACTTACTCGTGTACTTTAGTGTATGAAACAAAGCAGGAGTGTCAGGATGCCTTGCCTTGCCATCACCTCCATACATTCACAACCAAGCCTGGCTAGCTCAGTCGGTAGAGCATGAGACTCTTAATCTCAGGGTCGTGGGTTCGAGCCCAACGTTGGGCGGATGTTTTTTCTTTTCCTGTACCATTGTATGTGGAACACTGTATACTTGCACCACCACAGCGCAAATGGCTGTCCTCACTTTCACAAAATACACTGCCATATCAGCAAAAACTCAGGACTGCATTGGCCGGGAATCGATTCCAGGCCTCACGCGTGGCAGGCGATAATTCTACCACTGAACCACCAATGCTCCACAGATGCCTAATTTTACACTTACTCATGTACTTTAGTGTATAAAACAAAGCCGGAGTGTCAGGATGCCTTGCCTTGCCATCTCCTCCAAGCCTACGTAACCATGCCCGACTAGCACAGTCGCTAGAGCATAAGACTATTAATCTTAGGGTCATGTATTTGAGCTCCATGTTGGGCAGTTGTTTTTTTCTCTTCCTGTACCATTGTATGTGGAACAGTGTATACTTGCATCACCACAGCGCAAATGGCTGTCCTCACTTTCACAAAATGCACTGCCCTATCAGCAAAAACTCAGGAATGTATTGACCGGGAATTGAACCCGGCCTCCCACGTGGCCGGCTAGATTTCTACCACTGAACCACCAATGATCCACAGATGCTTATTTTTAAACTTACTCATGTACTTTAGTGTACAAAACAAAGCAGGAGAGTCAGGATGCCTTCCCTTTCCATCACCACAACTCTTCGGTTACCAAGCATTGCTAACTCAGTCGGTAAAGCATGAGACTCTTAATCTCAGGGTCGTGGGTTCGAGCCCCACATTGGGCGGATGTTTTTTTTCTTTTCCTGTACCATTGTATGTGGAACACTGTCAACTTGCACCACCACAGCGCAAATGGCTGTCCTCACTTTCACAAAATGCACTGCCATATCAGCAAAAACTCAGGACTGCATTGGCCGAGTATCGAACCCGGGCCTCCCGCGTGGCAGGCGAGAATTCTACCACTGAACCACCAATGCTCCACAGATACTTAATTTTACACTTACTCGTGTACTTTAGTGTATGAAACAAAGCAGGAGTGTCAGGATGCCTTGCCTTGCCATCACCTCCATACATTCTCAACCAAGCCTGGCTAGCTCAGTTGGTAGAGCATGAGACTCTTAATCTCAGGGTCGTGGGTTCGAGCCCCACGTTGGGCGGATGTTTTATCTTTTCCTGTACCATTGTATGTGGAACACTGTCAACTTGCACCACCAGAGCGCAAATGGCTGTCCTCACTTTCACAAAATACTCTGCCATATCAGCAAAAACTCAGGACTGCATTGGCCGGGAATCGATTCCGGGCCTCACGAGTGGCAGGCGAGAATTCTACCACTGAACCACCAATGCTCCACAGATGCCTAATTTTACACTTACTCATGTACTTTAGTGTATAAAACAAAGCAGGAGTGTCAGGATGCCTTGCCATCACCTCCAAGCCTACGTAACCTAGCCCGACTAGCACAGTCGCTAGAGCATAAGACTATTAATCTTAGGGTCATGTATTTGAGCTCCATGTTGGGCAGTTGGCTAGCTCAGTCGGTAGAGCATAAGACTCTTAATCTCAGGGTCGTGGGTTCGAGCCCCACGTTGGGTGGATGTTTTTTCTTTTCCTGTACCATTGTATGTGGAACACTGTATACTTGCACCACCACAGCGCAAATGGCTGTCCTCACTTTCACAAAATGCACTGCCCTATCAGCAAAAACTCAGGAATGTATTGACCGGGAATTGAACCCGGCCTCCCACGTGGCCGGCTAGATTTCTACCACTGAACCACCAATGATCCACAGATGCTTAATTTTAGACTTACTCATGTACTTTAGTGTACAAAACAAAGCAGGAGAGTCAGGATGCCTTGCCTTGCCATCACCACTACTCCTCGGTTACCAAGCATTGCTAACTCAGTCGGTAAAGCATGAGACTCTTAATCTCAGGGTCGTGGGTTCGAGCCCCACATTGGTCGGATGGTTTTTTTCTTTTCCTGTACCACTGCCATATCAGCAAAAAGTCAGGACTGCATTGGCCGGAAATCGAACCCGGGCCTCCCGCGTGGCAGGCGAGAATTCTACCACTGAACCACCAATGCTCCACAGATACTTAACTTTACACTTACTCGTGTACTTTAGTGTATGAAATAAAGCAGGAGTGTCAGGATGCCATGCCTTGCCATCACCTCCATACATTCTCAACCAAGCCTGGCTAGCTCCCACGTTGGGCGGATGTTTTTTCTTTTCCTGTACCATTGTATGTGGAACACTGTCAACTTGCACCACCACAGCGCAAATGGCTGTCCTCACTTTCACAAAATACACTGCCATATCAGCAAAAACTCAGGACTGCATTGGCCGGGAATCGATTCCGGGCCTCACGAGTGGCAGGCGAGAATTCTACCACTGAACCACCAATGCTCCACAGATGCCTTGCCATCACCTCCAAGCCTACGTAACCAAGCCCGACTAGCACTTTCACAAAATGCACTGCCCTATCAGCAAAAACTCAGGAATGTATTGACCGGGAATTGAACCCGGCCTCCCACGTGGCCGGCTAGATTTCTACCACTGAACCACCAATGATCCACAGATGCTTAATTTTAGACTTACTCATGTACTTTAGTGTACAAAACAAAGCAGGAGAGTCAGGATGCCTTGCCTTGCCATCACCACAACTCCTCGGTTACCAAGCATTGCTAACTCAGTCGGTAAAGCATGAGACTCTTAATCTCAGGGTCGTGGGTTCGAGCCCCACGTTGGGCGGATGTTTTTTCTTTTCCTGTACCATTGTATGTGGAACACTGTATACTTGCACCACCACAGCGCAAATGGCTTTCCTCACTTTCACAAAATGCACTGCCATATCAGCAAAAACTCAGGACTGCATTGGCCGGGAATCGAACCCAGGCCTCCCGCGTGGCAGACAAGAATTCTACCACTGAACCACCAATGCTCCACAGGTACTTAATTTTACACTTACTCATGTACTTTAGTGTATAAAACAAAGCAGGAGTGTCAGGATGCCTTGCCTTGCCATCACCTCCAAGCCTACGTAACCAAGCCCGACTAGCACAGTCGCTAGAGCATAAGACTATTAATCTTAGGGTCATGTATTTGAGCTCCATGTTGAGCAGTTGTTTTTTTCTCTTCCTTTACCATTGTATGTGGAACAGTGTATACTTGCATCACCACAGCGCAAATGGCTGTCCTCACTTTCACAAAATGCACTGCCATATCAGCAAAAACTCAGGACTGCATTGGCCGGGAATCGAACCCAGGCCTCCCGCGTGGCAGACGAGAATTCTACCACTGAACCACCAATGCTCCACAGATGTTTAATTTTAGACTTACTCATGTACTTTAGTGTACAAAACAAAGCAGGAGAGTCAGGATGCCTTGCCTTGCCATCACCACAACTCCTCGGTTACCAAGCATTGCTAACTCAGTCGGTAAAGCATGAGACTCTTAATCTCAGGGTCGTGGGTTTGAGCCCTACATTGGGCGGATGTTTTTTTTCTTTTCCTGTACCATTGTATGTGGAACACTGTCAACTTGCACCACCACAGCGCAAATGGCTGTCCTCACTTTCACAAAATGCACTGCCATATCAGCAAAAACTTAGGACTGCATTGGCCGGGATTCGAACCCAGACCTCCCGCGTGGCAGGCGAGAATTCTACCACTGAACTACCAATGCTCCACAGGTACTTAATTTTACACTTACTCGTGTACTTTAGTGTATGAAACAAAGCAGGAGTGTCAGGATGCCTTGCCTTGCCTTGCCATCACCTCCATACATTCGCAACCAAGCCTGGCTAGCTCAGTCGGTAAAGCATGAGACTCTTAATCTCAGGGTCGTGGGTTCGAGCCCCACGTTGGTTGAATGTTTTTTCTTTTCCTGTACCATTGTATGTGGAACACTGTATACATGCACCACCACAGCGCAAATGGCTGTCCTCACTTTCACAAAATACACTGCCATATCAGCAAAAACTCAGGACTGCATTGGCCGGGAATCGATTCCGGGCCTCACGCGTGGCAGGCGAGAATTCTACCACTGAACCACCAATGCTCCACAGATGCCTAATTTTACACTTACTCATGTACTTTAGTGTATAAAACAAAGCAGGAGTGTCAGGATGCCTTGCCTTGCCATCACCTCCAAGCCTACGTAACCTAGCCCGACTAGCACAGTCGCTAGAGCATAAGACTATTAATCTTAGGGTCATGTATTTGAGCTCCATGTTGGGCAGTTGTTTTTTTCTCTTCCTGTACCATTGTATGTGGAACAGTGTATACTTGCATCACCACAGCGCAAATGGCTGTCCTCACTTTCACAAAATGCACTGCCCTATCAGCAAAAACTCAGGAATGTATTGACCGGGAATTGAACCCGGCCTCCCACGTGGCCGGCTATATTTCTACCACTGAACCACCAATGATCCACAGATGCTTATTTTTAAACTTACTCATGTACTTTAGTGTACAAAACAAAGCAGGAGAGGCAGGATGCCTTGCCTTGCCATCACCACAACTCCTCGGTTACCAAGCATTGCTAACTCAGTCGGTAAAGCATGAGACTCTTAATCTCAGGGTCGTGGGTTCGAGCCCCACATTGGGCGGATGTTTTTTTTCTTTTCCTGTACCATTGTATGTGGAACACTGTCAACTTGCCCCACCACAGCACAAATGGCTGTCCTCACTTTCACAAAATGCACTGCCATATCAGCAAAAACTCAGGACTGCATTGGCCGGGAATCGAACCCGGGCCTCCCGCGTGGCAGGCGAGAATTGTACCACTGAACCACCAATGCTCCACAGATGCTTAATTTTACACTTACTCGTGTACTTTAGTGTATGAAACAAAGCAGGAGTGTCAGGATGCCTTGCCTTGCCATCACCTCCATACATTCACAACCAAGCCTGGCTAGCTCAGTCGGTAGAGCATGAGACTCTTAATCTCAGGGTCGTGGGTTCGAGCCCCACGTTGGGCGGATGTTTTTTCTTTTCCTGTACCATTGTATGTGGAACACTGTATACTTGCACCACCACAGCGCAAATGGCTGTCCTCACTTTCACAAAATACACTGCCATATCAGCAAAAACTCAGGACTGCATTGGCCGGGAATCGATTCCGGGCCTCACGCGTGGCAGGCAAGAATTCTACCACTGAACCACCAATGCTCCACAGATGCCTAATTTTACACTTACTCATGTACTTTAGTGTATAAAACAAAGCAGGAGTGTCAGGATGCCTTGCCTTGCCATCTCCTCCAAGCCTACGTAACCATGCCCGACTAGCACAGTCGCTAGAGCATAAGACTATTAATCTTAGGGTCATGTATTTGAGCTCCATGTTGGGCAGTTGTTTTTTTCTCTTCCTGTACCATTGTATGTGGAACAGTGTATACTTGCATCACCACAGCGCAAATGGCTGTCCTCACTTTCACAAAATGCACTGCCCTATCAGCAAAAACTCAGGAATGTATTGACCGGGAATTGAACCCGGCCTCCCACGTGGCCGGCTAGATTTCTACCACTGAACCACCAATGATCCACAGATGCTTATTTTTAAACTTACTCATGTACTTTAGTGTACAAAACAAAGCAGGATAGTCAGGATGCCTTCCCTTTCCATCACCACAACTCCTCGGTTACCAAGCATTGCTAACTCAGTCGGTAAAGCATGAGACTCTTAATCTCAGGGTCGTGGGTTCGAGCCCCACATTGGGCGGATGTTTTTTTTCTTTTCCTGTACCATTGTATGTGGAACACTGTCAACTTGCACCACCACAGCGCAAATGGCTGTCCTCACTTTCACAAAATGCACTGCCATATCAGCAAAAACTCAGGACTGCATTGGCCGGGTATCGAACCCGGGCCTCCCGCGTGGCAGGCGAGAATTCTACCACTGAACCACCAATGCTCCACAGATACTTAATTTTACACTTACTCGTGTACTTTAGTGTATGAAACAAAGCAGAAGTGTCAGGATGCCTTGCCTTGCCATCACCTCCATACATTCTCAACCAAGCCTGGCTAGCTCAGTCGGTAGAACATGAGACTCTTAATCTCAGGGTCGTGGGTTCGAGCCCCACGTTGGGCGGATGTTTTTTCTTTTCCTGTACCATTGTATGTGGAACACTGTATACTTGCACCACCACAGCGCAAATGGCTGTCCTCACTTTCACAAAATACACTGCCATATCAGCAAAAACTCAGGACTGCATTGGCCAGGAATCGAACCCGGGCCTCCCGCGTGGCAGGCCAGAATTCTACCACTGAACCACCAATGCTCCACAGATACTTAACTTTACACTTACTCGTGTACTTTAGTGTATGAAACAAAGCAGGAGTGTCAGGATGCCTTGCCTTGCCATCACCTCCATATATGCTCAACCAAGCCTGGCTAGCTCAGTCGGTAAAGCATGAGACTCTTAATCTCAGGGTCGTGGGTTCGATCCCCACATTGGGCGGATGTTTTTTTTCTTTTCCTGTACCATTGTATGTGGAACACTGTCAACTTGCACCACCACAGCGCAAATGGCTGTCCTCACTTTCACAAAATGCACTGCCATATCAGCAGAAACTCAGGACTGCATTGGCCGGGAATCGAACCCGGGCCTCCCGCGTGGCAGGCGAGAATTCTACCACTGAACCACCAATGCTCCACAGATACTTAATTTTACACTTACTCGTGTACTTTAGTGTATGAAACAAAGCAGGAGTGTCAGGATGCCTTGCCTTGCCATCACCTCCATACATTCACAACCAAGCCTGGCTAGCTCAGTCGGTAGAGCATGAGACTCTTAATCTCAGGGTCGTGGGTTCGAGCCCAACGTTGGGCGGATGTTTTTTCTTTTCCTGTACCATTGTATGTGGAACACTGTATACTTGCACCACCACAGCGCAAATGGCTGTCCTCACTTTCACAAAATACACTGCCATATCAGCAAAAACTCAGGACTGCATTGGCCGGGAATCGATTCCAGGCCTCACGCGTGGCAGGCGATAATTCTACCACTGAACCACCAATGCTCCACAGATGCCTAATTTTACACTTACTCATGTACTTTAGTGTATAAAACAAAGCCGGAGTGTCAGGATGCCTTGCCTTGCCATCTCCTCCAAGCCTACGTAACCATGCCCGACTAGCACAGTCGCTAGAGCATAAGACTATTAATCTTAGGGTCATGTATTTGAGCTCCATGTTGGGCAGTTGTTTTTTTCTCTTCCTGTACCATTGTATGTGGAACAGTGTATACTTGCATCACCACAGCGCAAATGGCTGTCCTCACTTTCACAAAATGCACTGCCCTATCAGCAAAAACTCAGGAATGTATTGACCGGGAATTGAACCCGGCCTCCCACGTGGCCGGCTAGATTTCTACCACTGAACCACCAATGATCCACAGATGCTTATTTTTAAACTTACTCATGTACTTTAGTGTACAAAACAAAGCAGGAGAGTCAGGATGCCTTCCCTTTCCATCACCACAACTCTTCGGTTACCAAGCATTGCTAACTCAGTCGGTAAAGCATGAGACTCTTAATCTCAGGGTCGTGGGTTCGAGCCCCACATTGGGCGGATGTTTTTTTTCTTTTCCTGTACCATTGTATGTGGAACACTGTCAACTTGCACCACCACAGCGCAAATGGCTGTCCTCACTTTCACAAAATGCACTGCCATATCAGCAAAAACTCAGGAATGCATTGGCCGAGTATCGAACCCGGGCCTCCCGCGTGGCAGGCGAGAATTCTACCACTGAACCACCAATGCTCCACAGATACTTAATTTTACACTTACTCGTGTACTTTAGTGTATGAAACAAAGCAGGAGTGTCAGGATGCCTTGCCTTGCCATCACCTCCATACATTCTCAACCAAGCCTGGCTAGCTCAGTTGGTAGAGCATGAGACTCTTAATCTCAGGGTCGTGGGTTCGAGCCCCACGTTGGGCGGATGTTTTATCTTTTCCTGTACCATTGTATGTGGAACACTGTCAACTTGCACCACCAGAGCGCAAATGGCTGTCCTCACTTTCACAAAATACTCTGCCATATCAGCAAAAACTCAGGACTGCATTGGCCGGGAATCGATTCCGGGCCTCACGAGTGGCAGGCGAGAATTCTACCACTGAACCACCAATGCTCCACAGATGCCTAATTTTACACTTACTCATGTACTTTAGTGTATAAAACAAAGCAGGAGTGTCAGGATGCCTTGCCATCACCTCCAAGCCTACGTAACCAAGCCCGACTAGCACAGTCGCTAGAGCATAAGACTATTAATCTTAGGGTCATGTATTTGAGCTCCATGTTGGGCAGTTGGCTAGCTCAGTCGGTAGAGCATAAGACTCTTAATCTCAGGGTCGTGGGTTCGAGCCCCACGTTGGGTGGATGTTTTTTCTTTTCCTGTACCATTGTATGTGGAACACTGTATACTTGCACCACCACAGCGCAAATGGCTGTCCTCACTTTCACAAAATGCACTGCCCTATCAGCAAAAACTCAGGAATGTATTGACCGGGAATTGAACCCGGCCTCCCACGTGGCCGGCTAGATTTCTACCACTGAACCACCAATGATCCACAGATGCTTAATTTTAGACTTACTCATGTACTTTAGTGTACAAAACAAAGCAGGAGAGTCAGGATGCCTTGCCTTGCCATCACCACTACTCCTCGGTTACCAAGCATTGCTAACTCAGTCGGTAAAGCATGAGACTCTTAATCTCAGGGTCGTGGGTTCGAGCCCCACATTGGTCGGATGGTTTTTTTCTTTTCCTGTACCACTGCCATATCAGCAAAAAGTCAGGACTGCATTGGCCGGAAATCGAACCCGGGCCTCCCGCGTGGCAGGCGAGAATTCTACCACTGAACCACCAATGCTCCACAGATACTTAACTTTACACTTACTCGTGTACTTTAGTGTATGAAATAAAGCAGGAGTGTCAGGATGCCATGCCTTGCCATCACCTCCATACATTCTCAACCAAGCCTGGCTAGCTCCCACGTTGGGCGGATGTTTTTTCTTTTCCTGTACCATTGTATGTGGAACACTGTCAACTTGCACCACCACAGCGCAAATGGCTGTCCTCACTTTCACAAAATACACTGCCATATCAGCAAAAACTCAGGACTGCATTGGCCGGGAATCGATTCCGGGCCTCACGAGTGGCAGGCGAGAATTCTACCACTGAACCACCAATGCTCCACAGATGCCTTGCCATCACCTCCAAGCCTACGTAACCAAGCCCGACTAGCACTTTCACAAAATGCACTGCCCTATCAGCAAAAACTCAGGAATGTATTGACCGGGAATTGAACCCGGCCTCCCACGTGGCCGGCTAGATTTCTACCACTGAACCACCAATGATCCACAGATGCTTAATTTTAGACTTACTCATGTACTTTAGTGTACAAAACAAAGCAGGAGAGTCAGGATGCCTTGCCTTGCCATCACCACAACTCCTCGGTTACCAAGCATTGCTAACTCAGTCGGTAAAGCATGAGACTCTTAATCTCAGGGTCGTGGGTTCGAGCCCCACGTTGGGCGGATGTTTTTTCTTTTCCTGTACCATTGTATGTGGAACACTGTATACTTGCACCACCACAGCGCAAATGGCTTTCCTCACTTTCACAAAATGCACTGCCATATCAGCAAAAACTCAGGACTGCATTGGCCGGGAATCGAACCCAGGCCTCCCGCGTGGCAGACAAGAATTCTACCACTGAACCACCAATGCTCCACAGGTACTTAATTTTACACTTACTCATGTACTTTAGTGTATAAAACAAAGCAGGAGTGTCAGGATGCCTTGCCTTGCCATCACCTCCAAGCCTACGTAACCAAGCCCGACTAGCACAGTCGCTAGAGCATAAGACTATTAATCTTAGGGTCATGTATTTGAGCTCCATGTTGAGCAGTTGTTTTTTTCTCTTCCTTTACCATTGTATGTGGAACAGTGTATACTTGCATCACCACAGCGCAAATGGCTGTCCTCACTTTCACAAAATGCACTGCCATATCAGCAAAAACTCTGGACTGCATTGGCCGGGAATCGAACCCAGGCCTCCCGCGTGGCAGACGAGAATTCTACCACTGAACCACCAATGCTCCACAGATGTTTAATTTTAGACTTACTCATGTACTTTAGTGTACAAAACAAAGCAGGAGAGTCAGGATGCCTTGCCTTGCCATCACCACAACTCCTCGGTTACCAAGCATTGCTAACTCAGTCGGTAAAGCATGAGACTCTTAATCTCAGGGTCGTGGGTTCGAGCCCTACATTGGGCGGATGTTTTTTTTCTTTTCCTGTACCATTGTATGTGGAACACTGTCAACTTGCACCACCACAGCGCAAATGGCTGTCCTCACTTTCACAAAATGCACTGCCATATCAGCAAAAACTTAGGACTGCATTGGCCGGGAATCGAACCCAGACCTCCCGCGTGGCAGGCGAGAATTCTACCACTGAACTACCAATGCTCCACAGGTACTTAATTTTACACTTACTCGTGTACTTTAGTGTATGAAACAAAGCAGGAGTGTCAGGATGCCTTGCCTTGCCTTGCCATCACCTCCATACATTCGCAACCAAGCCTGGCTAGCTCAGTCGGTAAAGCATGAGACTCTTAATCTCAGGGTCGTGGGTTCGAGCCCCACGTTGGTTGAATGTTTTTTCTTTTCCTGTACCATTGTATGTGGAACACTGTATACATGCACCACCACAGCGCAAATGGCTGTCCTCACTTTCACAAAATACACTGCCATATCAGCAAAAACTCAGGACTGCATTGGCCGGGAATCGATTCCGGGCCTCACGCGTGGCAGGCGAGAATTCTACCACTGAACCACCAATGCTCCACAGATGCCTAATTTTACACTTACTCATGTACTTTAGTGTATAAAACAAAGCAGGAGTGTCAGGATGCCTTGCCTTTCCATCACCTCCAAGCCTACGTAACCAAGCCCGACTAGCACAGTCGCTAGAGCATAAGACTATTAATCTTAGGGTCATGTATTTGAGCTCCATGTTGGGCAGTTGTTTTTTTCTCTTCCTTTACCATTGTATGTGGAACAGTGTATACTTGCATCACCACAGCGCAAATGGCTGTCCTCACTTTCACAAAATGCACTGCCCTATCAGCAAAAACTCAGGAATGTATTGACCGGGAATTTAACCCGGCCTCCCACGTGGCCGGCTAGATTTCTACAACTGAACCACCAATGATCCACAGATGCTTAATTTTAGACTTACTCATGTACTTTAGTGTACAAAACAAAGCAGGAGAGTCAGGATGCCTTGCCTTGCCATCACCACAACTCCTCGGTTACCAAGCATTGCTAACTCAGTCGATAAAGCATGAGACTCTTAATCTCAGGGTCGTGGGTTCGAGCCCCACATTGGTTGGATGTTTTTTTTCTTTTCCTGTACCATTGTTTGTGGAACACTGTCAACTTGCACCACCACAGCGCAAATGGCTGTCCTCACTTTCACAAAATGCACTGCCATATCAGCAAAAACTCAGGACTGCATTGGCCGGGAATCGAACCCTGGCCTCCCACGTGGCAGGCGAGAATTCTACCACTGAACCACCAATGCTCCACAGGTACTTAATTTTACACTTACTCGTGTACTTTAGTGTATGAAACAAAGCAGGAGTGTCAGGATGCCTTGCCTTGCCATCACCTCCATACATTCTCTACCAAGCCTGGCTAGCTCAGTTGGTAGAGCATGAGACTCTTAATCTCAGGGTCGTGGGTTCGAGCCCCACGTTGGGCGGATGTTTTTTCTTTTCCTGTACCATTGTATGTGGAACACTGTCAACTTGCACCACCACAGCGCAAATGGCTGTCCTCACTTTCACAAAATACACTGCCATATCAGCAAAAACTCAGGACTGCATTGGCCGGGAATCGATTCCGGGCCTCACGAGTGGTAGTCGAGAATTCTACCACTGAACCACCAATGCTCCACAGATGCCTAATTTTACACTTACTCATGTACTTTAGTGTATTAAACAAAGCAGGAGTGTCAGGATGCCTTGCCTTGCCATCACCTCCAAGCCTACGTAACAAAGCCCGACTAGCACAGTCGCTAGAGCATAAGACTATTAATCTTAGGGTCATGTATTTGAGCTCCATGTTGGGCAGTTGTTTTTTTCTCTTCCTTTACCATTGTATGTGGAACAGTGTATACTTGCATCACCACAGCGCAAATGGCTGTCCTCACTTTCACAAAATGCACTGCCATATCAGCAAAAACTCAGGACTGCATTAGCCGGGAATCGAACCCGGGCCTCCCGCGTGGCAGGCGAGAATTCTACCACTGAACCACCAATGCTCCACAGGTACTTAATTTTACACTTACTCATGTACTTTAGTGTATAAAACAAAGCAGGAGTGTCAGGATGCCTTGCCTTGCCATCACCTCCAAGCCTACGTAACCAAGCCCGACTAGCACAGTCGCTAGAGCATAAGACTATAAATCTTAGGGTCATGTATTTGAGCTCCATGTTGGGCAGTTGTTTTTTTCTCTTCCTGTACCATTATATGTGGAACAGTGTTTACTTGCATCACCACAGCGCAAATGGCTGTCCTCACTTTCACAAAATGCACTGCCCTATCAGCAAAAACTCAGGAATGTATTGACCGGGAATTGAACCCGGCCTCCCACGTGGCCGGCTAGATTTCTACCACTGAACCACCAATGATCCACAGATGTTTAATTTTAGACTTACTCATGTACTTTAGTGTACAAAACAAAGCAGGAGAGTCAGGATGCCTTGCCTTGCCATCACCACAACTCCTCGGTTACCAAGCATTGCTAACTCAGTCGGTAAAGCTTGAGACTCTTAATCTCAGGGTCGTGGGTTCGAGCCCTACATTGGGCGGATGTTTTTTTTCTTTTCCTGTACCATTGTATGTGGAACACTGTCAACTTGCACCACCACAGCGCAAATGGCTGTCCTCACTTTCACAAAATGCACTGCCATATCAGCAAAACTTAGGACTGCATTGGCCGGGAATCGAACCCAGGCCTCCCGCGTGGCAGGCGAGAATTCTACCACTGAACCACCAATGCTCCACAAGTACTTAATTTTACACTTACTCGTGTACTTTAGTGTATGAAACAAAGCAGGAGTGTCAGGATGCCTTGCCTTGCCTTGCCATCACCTCCATACATTCGCAACCAAGCCTGGCTAGCTCAGTCGGTAGAACATGAAACTCTTAATCTCAGGGTCGTGGGTTCGAGCCCCACGTTGGGTGGATGTTTTTTCTTTTCCTGTACCATTGTATGTGGAACAGTGTATACATGCACCACCACAGCGCAAATGGCTGTCCTCACTTTCACAAAATACACTGCCATATCAGCAAAAACTCAGGACTGCATTGGCCGGGAATCGATTCCGGGCCTCACGCGTGGCAGGCGAGAATTCTACCACTGAACCACCAATGCTCCACAGATGCCTAATTTTACACTTACTCATGTACTTTAGTGTATAAAACAAAGCAGGAGTGTCAGGATGCCTTGCCTTGCCATCACCTCCATACATTCTCAACCAAGCCTGGCTAGCTGAGTCGGTAGAGCATGAGACTCTTAATCTCAGGGTCGTGGGTTCGAGCCCCACGTTGGGCGGATGTTTTTTCTTTTCCTGTACCATTGTATGTGGAACAATGTATACTTGCACCACCACAGCGCAAATGGCTGTCCTCACTTTCACAAAATGCACTGCCCTATTAGCAAAAACTCAGGAATGTATTGACCGGGAATTGAACCCGGCCTCCCACGTGGCCGGCTAGATTTCTACCACTGAACCACCAATGATCCACAGATGCTTAATTTTAGACTTACTCATGTACTTTAGTGTACAAAACAAAGCAGGAGAGTCAGGATGCCTTGCCTTGCCATCACCACACCTCCTCGGTTACCAAGCATTGCTAACTCAGTCGGTAAAGCATGATACTCTTAATCTCAGGGTCGTTGGTTCGAGCCCCACATTGGGCGGATGTTTTTTTTCTTTTCCTGTACCATTGTATGTGGAACACTGTCAACTTGCACCACCACAGCGCAAATGGCTGTCCTCACTTTCACAAAATGCACTGCCATATCAGCAAAAATTCAGGACTGCATTGGCCGGAAATCGAACCCGGGCCTCCCGCGTGGCAGGTGAGAATTCTACCACTGAACCACCAATGCTCCACAGATACTTAACTTTACACTTACTCGTGTACTTTAGTGTATGAAATAAAGCAGGAGTGTCAGGATGCCTTGCCTTGCCATCACCTCCATACATTCTCAACCAATCCTGGCTAGCTCAGTCGGTAGAGCATGAGACTCTTAATCTCAGGGTTGTGGGTTCGAGCCCCACGTTGGGCGGATGTTTTTTCTTTTCCTGTACCATTGTATGTGGAACACTGTCAACTTGCACCACCACAGCGCAAATGGCTGTCCTCACTTTCACAAAATACACTGCCATATCAGCAAAAACTCAGGACTGCATTGGCCGGGAATCGATTCCGGGCCTCATGAGTGGCAGGCGAGAATTCTACCACTGAATCACCAATGCTCCACAGATGCCTAATTTTACACTTACTCATGTACTTTAGTGTATAAAACAAAGCAGGAGTGTCAGGATGCCTTGCCTTGCCATCACCTCCAAACCTACGTAACCAAGCCCGACTAGCACAGTCGCTAGAGCATAAGACTATTAATCTTAGGGTCATGTATTTGAGCTCCATGTTGAGCAGTTGTTTTTTTCTCTTCCTTTACCATTGTATGTGGAACAGTGTATACTTGCATCACCACAGCGCAAATGGCTGTCCTCACTTTCACAAAATGCACTGCCATATCAGCAAAAACTCAGGACTGCATTGGCCGGGAATTGAACCCGGCCTCCCACGTGGCCGGCTAGATTTCTACCACTGAACCACCAATGATCCACAGATGTTTAATTTTAGACTTACTGATGTACTTTAGTGTACAAAACAAAGCAGGAGAGTCAGGATGCCTTGCCTTGCCATCACCACAACTCCTCGGTTACCAAGCATTGCTAACTCAGTCGGTAAAGCATGAGACTCTTAATCTCAGGGTCGTGGGTTCGAGCCCTACATTGGGCGGATGTTTTTTTTCTTTTCCTGTACCATTGTATGTGGAACACTGTCAACTTGCACCACCACAGCGCAAATGGCTGTCCTCACTTTCACAAAATGCACTGCCATATCAGCAAAAACTTAGGACTGCATTGGCCGGGAATCGAACCCAGACCTCCCGCGTGGCAGGCGAGAATTCTACCACTGAACGACCAATGCTCCACAGGTACTTAATTTTACACTTACTCGTGTACTTTAGTGTATGAAACAAAGCAGGAGTGTCAGGATGCCTTGCCTTGCCTTGCCATCACCTCCATACATTCGCAACCAAGCCTGGCTAGCTCAGTCGGTAAAGCATGAGACTCTTAATCTCAGAGTCGTGGGTTCGAGTCCCACGTTGGTTGGATGTTTTTTCTTTTCCTGTACCATTGTATGTGGAACACTGTATACATGCACCACCACAGCGCAAATGGCTGTCCTCACTTTCACAAAATACACTGCCATATCAGCAAAAACTCAGGACTGCATTGGCCGGGAATCGATTCCGGGCCTCACGCGTGGCAGGCGAGAATTCTACCACTGAACCACCAATGCTCCACAGATGCCTAATTTTACACTTACTCATGTACTTTAGTGTATAAAACAAAGCAGGAGTGTCAGGATGCCTTGCCTTTCCATCACCTCCAAGCCTACGTAACCAAGCCCGACTAGCACAGTCGCTACAGCATAAGACTATTAATCTTAGGGTCATGTATTTGAGCTCCATGTTGGGCAGTTGTTTTTTTCTCTTCCTTTACCATTGTATGTGGAACAGTGTATACTTGCATCACCACAGCGCAAATGGCTGTCCTCACTTTCACAAAATGCACTGCCCTATCAGCAAAAACTCAGGAATGTATTGACCGGGAATTGAACCCGGCCTCCCACGTGGCCGGCTAGATTTCTACAACTGAACCACCAATGATCCACAGATGCTTAATTTTAGACTTACTCATGGGTTCGAGCCCAACGTTGGGCGGATGTTTTTTTTCTTTTCCTGTACCATTGTATGTGGAACACTGTCAACTTGCACCACCACAGCGCAAATGGCTGTCCTCACTTTCACAAAATGCACTGCCATATCAGCAAAAACTTAGGACTGCATTGGCCGGGAATCGAACCCGGGCCTCCCGCGTGGCAGGCGAGAATTCTACCACTGAACCACCAATGCTCCACAGAAACTTAATGTTACACTTACTCGTGTACTGAAGTGTATGAAATAAAGCAGGAGTGTCAGAATGCCTTGCCTTGCCATTACCTCCATACATTCTCAACCAAGTCTGGCTAGCTCAGTCGGTAGAGCATGAGACTCTTAATCTCAGGGTCGTGGGTTCGAGCCCCACGTTGGGCAGATGTTTTTTCTTTTCCTGTACCATTGTATGTGGAACACTGTCAACTTGCACCACCACAGCGCAAATGGCTGTCCTCACTTTCACAAAATACACTGCCATATCAGCAAAAACTCAGGACTGCATTGGCCGGGAATCAATTCCGGGCCTCACGAGTGGCAGGCGAGAATTCTCCCACTGAACCACCAATGCTCCACAGATGCCTAATTTTACACTTACTCATGTACTTTAGTGTATAAAACAAAGCAGGAGTGTCAGGATGCCTTGCCATCACCTCCAAGCCTACGTAACCAAGCCCGACTAGCACAGTCCCTAGAGCATAAGACTATTAATCTTAGGGTCATGTATTTGAGCTCCATGTTGGCCAGTTGTTTTTTTCTCTTCTTTTACCATTGTATGTGGAACAGTGTATACTTGCATCACCACAGCGCAAATGGCTGTCCTCACTTTCACAAAATGCACTGCCCTATCAGCAAAAACTCAGGAATGTATTGACCGGGAATTGAACCCGGCCTCCCACGTGGCCGGCTAGATTTCTACCACTGAACCACCAATGATCCACAGATGCTTAATTTTAGACTTACTCATGTACTTTAGTGTACAAAACAAAGCAGGAGAGTCAGGATGCCTTGCCTTGCCATCACCACAACTCCTCGGTTACCAAGCATTGCTAACTCAGTCGGTAAAGCATGAGACTCTTAATCTCAGGGTCGTGGGTTCGAGCCCCACATTGGGCAGATGTTTTTTTTCTTTTCCTGTACCATTGTATGTGGAACACTGTCAACTTGCACCACCACAGCGCAAATGGCTGTCCTCACTTTCACAAAATGCACTGCCATATCAGCAAAAATTCAGGACTGCATTGGCCGGAAATAGAACCCGGGCCTCCTGCGTGGCAGGCGAGAATTCTACCACTGAACCACCAATGCTCCACAGATACTTAACTTTACACTTACTCATGTACTTTAGTGTATGAAATAAAGCAGGAGTGTCAGGATGCCTTGCCTTGCCATCACCTCCACACATTCTCAACCAAGCCTGGCTAGCTCAGTCGGTAGAGCATGAGACTCTTAATCTCAGGGTCGTGGGTTCGAGCCCCACGTTGGGCGGATGTTTTTTCTTTTCCTGTACCATTGTATGTGGAACACTGTCAACTTGCACCACCACAGCGCAAATGGCTGTCCTCACTTTCACAAAATACACTGCCATATCAGCAAAAACTCAGGACTGCATTGGCCGGGAATCGATTCCGGGCCTCATGAGTGGCAGGCGAGAATTCTACCACTGAACCACCAATGCTCCACAGATGCCTAATTTTACACTTACTCATGTACTTTAGTGTATAAAACAAAGCAGGAGTGTCAGGATGCCTTGCCTTGCCATCACCTCCAAGCCTACGAAACTAAGCCCGACTAGCACAGTCGCTAGAGCATAAGACTATTAATCTTAGGGTCATGTATTCGAGCTCCATGTCGGGCAGTTGTTTTTTTCTCTTCCTTTACCATTGTATGTGGAACAGTGTATACTTGCATCACCACAGCGCAAATGGCTGTCCTCACTTTCACAAAATGCACTGCCATATCAGCAAAAACTCAGGACTGCATTGGCCGGGAATCGAACCCGGGCCTCCCGCGTGGCAGGCGAGAATTCTACCACTGAACCACCAATGCTCCACAGGTACTTAATTTTACACTTACTCATGTACTTTAGTGTATAAAACAAAGCAGGAGTGTCAGGATGCCTTGCCTTGCCATCACCTCCAAGCCTACGTAACCAAGCCCGACTAGCACAGTCGCTAGAGCATAAGACTATTAATCTTAGGGTCATGTATTTGAGCTCCATGTTGGGCAGTTGTTTTTTTCTCTTCCTGTACCATTGTATGTGGAACAGTGTATACTTGCATCACCACAGCGCAAATGGCTGTCCTCACTTTCACAAAATGCACTGCCCTATCAGCAAAAACTCAGGAATGTATTGACCGGGAATTGAACCCGGCCTCCCACGTGGCCGGCTAGATTTCTACCACTGAACCACCAATGATCCACAGATGTTTAATTTTAGACTTACTCATGTACTTTAGTGTACAAAACAAAGCAGGAGAGTCAGGATGCCTTGCCTTGCCATCACCACAACTCCTCGGTTACCAATCATTGCTAACTCAGTCGGTAAAGCATGAGACTCTTAATCTCAGGGTCGTGGGTTCGAGCCCCACATTGGGCGGATGTTTTTTTTCTTTTCCTGTACCATTGTATGTGGAACACTGTCAACTTCACCACCACAGCGCTAATGGCTGTCCTCACTTTCACAAAATGCACTGCCATATCAGCAAAAACTCAGGATTGCATTGGCCGGGAATCGAACCCGGGCCTCCCGCGTGGCAGGCGAGAATTTTACCACTGAACCACCAATGCTCCACAGATACTTAATTTTACACTTACTCGTGTACTTTAGTGTATGAAACAAAGCAGGAGTGTCAGGATGCCTTGCCTTGCCTTGCCATCACCTCCATACATTCGCAACCAAGCCTGGCTAGCTCAGTCGGTAGAGCATGAGACTTTTAATCTCAGGGTCGTGGGTTCGACCCCCACGTTGGGCGGATGTTTTTTCTTTTCTTGTACCATTGTATGTGGAACACTGTATACTTGCACCACCACAGCGCAAATGGCTGTCCTCACTTTCACAAAATACACTGCCATATCAGCAAAAACTCAGGACTGCATTGGCCGGGAATCGATTCCGGGCCTCACGCGTGGCAGGCGAGAATTCTACCACTGAACCACCAATGCTCCACAGATGCCTAATTTTACACTTACTCATGTACTTTAGTGTATAAAACAAAGCAGGAGTGTCAGGATGCCTTGCCTTGCCATCACCTCCAAGCCTACGAAACCAAGCCCGACTAGCACAGTCGCTAGAGCATAAGACAATTTAACTTAGGGTCATGTATTTGAGCTCCATGTTGGGCAGTTGTTTTTTTCTCTTCCTGTACCATTGTATGTGGAACAGTGTATACTTGCATCACCACAGCGCAAATGGCTGTCCTCACTTTCACAAAATGCACTGCCCTATCAGCAAAAACTCAGGAATGTATTGACCGGGAATTGAACCCGGCCTCCCACGTGGCCGGCTAGATTTCTACCACTGAACCACCAATGATCCACAGATGCTTAATTTTAGACTTACTCATGTACTTTAGTGTACAAAACAAAGCAGGAGAGTCAGGATGCCTTGCCTTGCCATCACCACAACTCCTCGGTTACCAAGCATTGCTAACTCAGTCGGTAAAGCATGAGACTCGTAATCTCAGGGTCGTGGGTTCGAGCTCCACATTGGGTGGATGTTTTTTTTCTTTTCCTGTACCATTGTATGTGGAACACTGTCAACTTGCCCCACCACAGCGCAAATGGCTGTCCTCACTTTCACAAAATGCACTGCCATATCAGCAAAAGCTCAGGACTGCTTTGGCCGGGAATCGAACCCAGGCCTCCCGCGTGGCAGGCGAGAATTCTACCACTGAACCACCAATGCTCCACAGATACTTAATTTTACACTTACTCGTGTACTTTAGTGTATGAAATAAAGCAGGAGTGTCAGGATGCCTTGCCTTGCCATCACCTCCATACATTCTCAACCAAGCCTGGCTAGCTCAGTCGGTAGAGCATGAGACTCTTAATCTCAGGGTCGTGGGTTCAAGCCCCACGTTGGGCGGATGTTTTTTCTTTTCCTGTACCATTGTATGTGGAACACTGTATACTTGCACCACCATAGCGCAAATGGCTGTCCTCACTTTCACAAAATGCACTGCCATATCAGCAAAAATTCAGGACTGCATTGGCCGGAAATCAAACCCGGGCCTCCCGCGTGGCAGGCGAGAATTCTACCACTGAACCACCAATGCTCCACAGATACTTAACTTTACACTTACTCGTGTACTTTAGTGTATGAAATAAAGCAGGAGTGTCAGGATGCCTTGCCTCCCACGTGGCCGGCTAGATTTCTACCACTGAACCACCAATGATCCACAGATGCTTAATTTTAGACTTACTCATGTACTTTAGTGTACAAAACAAAGCAGGAGAGTCAGGATGCCTTGCCTTGCCATCACCACAACTCCTCGGTTACCAAGCATTGCTAACTCAGTCGGTAAAGCATGAGACTCTTAATCTCAGGGTCATGGGTTCGAGCCCCACATTGGGCAGATGTTTTTTTTCTTTTCCTGTACCATTGTATGTGGAACACTGTCAACTTGCACCACCACAGCGCAAATGGCTGTCCTCACTTTCACAAAATGCACTGCCATATCAGCAAAAATTCAGGACTGCATTGGCCGGAAATCGAACCCGGGCCTCCTGCGTGGCAGGCGAGAATTCTACCACTGAACCACCAATGCTCCACAGATACTTAACTTTACACTTACTCGTGTACTTTAGTGTATGAAATAAAGCAGGAGTGTCAGGATGCCTTGCCTTGCCATCACCTCCATACATTCTCAACCAAGCCTGGCTAGCTCAGTCGGTAGAGCATGAGACTCTTAATCTCAGGGTCGTGGGTTCGAGCCACACGTTGGGCGGATGTTTTTTCTTTTCCTGTACCATTGTATGTGGAACACTGTCAACTTGCACCACCACAGCGCAAATGGCTGTCCTCACTTTCACAAAATACACTGCCATATCAGCAAAAACTCAGGACTGCATTGCCGGGAATCGATTCCGGGCCTCATGAGTGGCAGGCGAGAATTCTGCCACTGAACCACCAATGCTCCACAGATGCCTAATTTTACACTTACTCATGTACTTTAGTGTATAAAACAAAGCAGGAGTGTCAGGATGCCTTGCCTTGCCATCACCTCCAAGCCTACGTAACCAAGCCCGACTAGCACAGTCGCTAGAGCATAAGACTATTAATCTTAGGGTCATGTATTTGAGCTCCATGTCGGGCAGTTGTTTTTTTCTCTTCCTTTACCATTGTATGTGGAACAGTGTATACTTGCATCACCACAGCGCAAATGGCTGTCCTCACTTTCACAAAATGCACTGCCATATCAGCAAAAACTCAGGACTGCATTGGCCGGGAATCGAACCCGGGCCTCCCGCGTGGCAGGCGAGAATTCTACCACTGAACCACCAATGCTCCACAGGTACTTAATTTTACACTTACTCATGTACTTTAGTGTATAAAACAAAGCAGGAATGTCAGGATGCCTTGCCTTGCCATCACCTCCAAGCCTACGTAACAAAGCCCGACTAGCACAGTCGCTAGAGCATAAGACTATTAATCTTAGGGTCATGTATTTGAGCTCCATGTTGGGCAGTTGTTTTTTTCTCTTCCTGTACCATTGTATGTGGAACAGTGTATACTTGCATCACCACAGCGCAAATGGCTGTCCTCACTTTCACAAAATGCACTGCCCTATCAGCAAAAACTCAGGAATGTATTGACCGGGAATTGAACCCGGCCTCCCACGTGGCCGGCTAGATTTCTACCACTGAACCACCAATGATCCACAGATGTTTAATTTTAGACTTACTCATGTACTTTAGTGTATGAAACAAAGCAGGAGAGTCAGGATGCCTTGCCTTGCCATCACCACAACTCCTCGGTTACCAAGCATTGCTAACTCAGTCGGTAAAGCATGAGACTCTTAATCTCAGGGTCGTGGGTTCGAGCCCCACATTGGGCGGATGTTTTTTTTCTTTTCCTGTACCATTGTATGTGGAACACTGTCAACTTGCACCACCACAGCGCAAATGGCTGTCCTCACTTTCACAAAATGCACTGCCATATCAGCAAAAACTCAGGATTGCATTGGCCGGGAATCGAACCCGGGCCCCCCGCGTGGCAGGCGAGAATTCTACCACTGAACCACCAATGCTCCACAGATACTTAATTTTACACTTACTCGTGTACTTTAGTGTATGAAACAAAGCAGGAGTGTCAGGATGCCTTGCCTTGCCTTGCCATCACCTCCATACATTTGCAACCAAGCCTGGCTAGCTCAGTCGGTAGAGCATAAGACTCTTAATCTCAGGGTCGTGGGTTCGACCCCAACGTTGGGCGGATGTTTTTTCTTTTCCTGTACCATTGTATGTGGAATACTGTATACTTGCACCACCACAGCGCAAATGGCTGTCCTCACTTTCACAAAATACACTGCCATATCAGCAAAAACTCAGGACTGCATTGGCCGGGAATCGATTCCGGGCCTCACGCGTGGCAGGCGAGAATTCTACCACTGAACCACCAATGCTCCACAGATGCCTAATTTTACACTTACTCATGTACTTTAGTGTATAAAACAAAGCAGGAGTGTCAGGATGCCTTGCCTTGCCATCACCTCCAAGCCTACGTAACCAAGCCCGACTAGCACAGTCGCTAGAGCATAAGACTATTAATCTTAGGGTCATGTATTTGAGCTCCATGTTGGGCAGTTGTTTTTTTCTCTTCCTGTACCATTGTATGTGGAACAGTGTATACTTGCATCACCACAGCGCAAATGGCTGTCCTCACTTTCACAAAATGCACTGCCCTATCAGCAAAAACTCAGGAATGTATTGACCGGGAATTGAACCCGGCCTCCCACGTGGCAGGCTAGATTTCTACCACTGAACCACCAATGATCCACAGATGCTTAATTTTAGACTTACTCATGTACTTTAGTGTACAAAACAAAGCAGGAGAGTCAGGATGCCTTGCCTTGCCATCACCACAACTCCTCGGTTACCAAGCATTGCTAACTCAGTCGGTAAAGCATGAGACTCTTAATCTCAGGGTTGTGGGTACGAGCCCCACATTGGGTGGATGTTTTTTTTTCATTTCCTGTACCATTGTATGTGGAACACTGTCAACTTGCCCCACCACAGCGCAAATGTCTGTCCTCACTTTCACAAAATACACTGCCATATCAGCAAAAACTCAGGACTGCATTGGCCGGGAATCGAACCCAGGCCTCCCTCGTGGCAGGTGAGAATTCTACCACTGAACCACCAATGCTCCACAGATACTTAATTTTACACTTACTCGTGTACTTTAGTGTATGAAATAAAGCAGGAGTGTCAGGATGCCTTGCCTTGCTATCACCTCCATACATTCTCAACCAAGCCTGGCTAGCTCAGTCGGTAGAGCATGAGACTCTTAATGTCAGGGTTGTGGGATCGAGCCCCACGTTGGGCGGATGTTTTTTCTTTTCCTGTACCATTGTATGTGGAACACTGTATACTTGCACCACCACAGCGCAAATGGCTGTCCTCACTTTCACAAAATGCACTGCCCTATCAGCAAAAACTCAGGAATGTATTGACCGGGAATTGAACCCGGCCTCCCACGTGGCCGGCTAGATTTCTACCACTGAACCACCAATGATCCACAGATGCTTAATTTTAGACTTACTCATGTACTTTAGTGTACAAAACAAAGCAGGAGAGTCAGGATGCCTTGCCTTGCCATCACCACAACTCCTCGGTTACCAAGCATTGCTAACTCAGTCGGTAAAGCATGAGACTCTTAATCTCAGGGTCGTGGGTTCGAGCCCCACATTGGTTGGATGTTTTTTTTCTTTTCCTGTACCATTGTATGTGGAACACTGTCAACTTGCACCACCACAGCGCAAATGGCTGTCCTCACTTTCACAAAATACACTGCCATATCAGCAAAAACTCAGGACTGCATTGGCCGGGAATCGATTCCGGGCCTCACGAGTGGCAGGCGAGAATTCTACCACTGAACCACCAATGCTCCACAGATGCCTAATTTTACACTTACTCATGTACTTTAGTGTATAAAACAAAGCAGGAGTGTCAGGATGCCTTGCCTTGCCATCACCTCCAAGCCTACGTAACCAAGCCCGACTAGCACAGTCGCTAGAGCATAAGACTATTAATCTTAGGGTCATGTATTTGAGCTCCATGTTGGGCAGTTGTTTTTTTCTCTTCCTTTACCATTGTATGTGGAACAGTGTATACTTGCATTACCACAGCGCAAATGGCTTTCCTCACTTTCACAAAATGCACTGCCCTATCAGCAAAAACTCAGGAATGTATTGACCGGGAATTGAACCCGGCCTCCCACGTGGCCGGCTAGATTTCTACCACTGAACCACCAATGATCCACAGATGCTTAATTTTAGACTTACTCATGTACTTTAGTGTACAAAACAAAGCAGGAGAGTCAGGATGCCTTGCCTTGCCATCACCACAACTCCTCGGTTACCAAGCATTGCTAACTCAGTCGGTAAAGCATGAGACTCTTAATCTCAGGGTCGTGGGTTCGAGCCCCACATTGGGCGGATGTTTTTTTTCTTTTCCTGTACCATTGTATGTGGAACACTGTCAACTTGCACCACCACAGCGCAAATGGCTGTCCTCACTTTCACAAAATGCACTGCCATATCAGCAAAAACTCAGGACTGCATTGGCCGGGAATCGAACCCGTGCCTCCCGCATGGCAGGCGAGAATTCTACCACTGAACCACCAATGCTCCACAGGTACTTAATTTTACACTTACTCATGTACTTTAGTGTATGAAACAAAGCAGGAGTGTCAGGATGCCTTGCCTTGCCTTGCCATCACCTCCATACATTCACAACCAAGCCTGGCTAGCTCAGTCGGTAGAGCATGAGACTCTTAATCACAGGGTCGTTGGTTCGAGCCCCACGTTGGGCGGATGTTTTTTCTTTTCCTGTACCATTGTATGTGGAACACTGTATCCTTGCACCACCACAGCGCAAATGGCTGTCCTCACTTTCACAAAATACACTGCCATATCAGCAAAAACTCAGGACTGCATTGGCCGGGAATCGGTTCCGGGCCTCACGCGTGGCAGGCGAGAATTCTACCACTGAACCACCAATGCTCCACAGAGGCCTAATTTTACACTTACTCATGTACTTTAGTGTATAAAACAAAGCAGGAGTGTCAGGATGCCTTGCCTTGCCATCACCTCCAAGCCTACGTAACCAAGCCCGACTAGCACAGTCGCTAGAGCATAAGACTATTAATCTTAGGGTCATGTATTTGAGCTCCATGTTGGGCAGTTGTTTTTTTCTCTTCCTTTACCATTGTATGTGGAACAGTGTATACTTCCATCACCACAGCGCAAATGGCTTTCCTCACTTTCACAAAATGCACTGCCCTATCAGCAAAAACTCAGGAATGTATTGACCGGGAATTGAACCCGGCCTCCCACGTGGCCGGCTAGATTTCTACCACTGAACCACCAATGATCCACAGATGCTTAATTTTAGACTTACTCATGTACTTTAGTGTACAAAACAAAGCAGGAGAGTCAGGATGCCTTGCCTTGCCATCACCACAACTCCTCGGTTACCAAGCATTGCTAACTCAGTCGGTAAAGCATGAGACTCTTAATCTCAGGGTCGTGGGTTCGAGCCCCACATTGGGCGGATGTTTTTTTTCTTTTCCTGTACCATTGTATGTGGAACACTGTCAACTTGCACCACCACAGCGCAAATGGCTGTCCTCACTTTCACAAAATGCACTGCCATATCAGCAAAAACTCAGGACTGCATTGGCTGGGAATCGAACCCGTGCCTCCCGTGTGGCAGGCGAGAATTCTACCACTGAACCACCAATGCTCCACAGGTACTTAATTTTACACTTACTCGTGTACTTTAGTGTATGAAACAAAGCAGGAGTGTCAGGATGCCTTGCCTTGCCTTGCCATCACCTCCATACATTCACAACCAAGCCTGGCTAGCTCAGTCGGTAGAGCATGAGACTCTTAATCTCAGGGTCGTGGGTTCGACCCCAACGTTGGGCGGATGTTTTTTTTCTTTTCCTGTACCATTGTATGTGGAACACTGTCAACTTGCACCACCACAGCGCAAATGGCTGTCCTCACTTTCACAAAATGCACTGCCATATCAGCAAAAACTCAGGACTGCATTGGCTGGGAATCGAACCCGTGCCTCCCGTGTGGCAGGCGAGAATTCTACCACTGAACCACCAATGCTCCACAGGTACTTAATTTTACACTTACTCGTGTACTTTAGTGTATGAAACAAAGCAGGAGTGTCAGGATGCCTTGCCTTGCCTTGCCATCACCTCCATACATTCACAACTAAGCCTGGCTAGCTCAGTCGGTAAAGCATGAGACTCTTAATCTCAGGGTCGTGGGTTCGAGCCCCACATTGGGCGGATGTTTTTTTTCTTTTCCTGTACCATTGTATGTGGAACACTGTCAACTTGCACCACCACAGCGCAAATGGCTGTCCTCACTTTCACAAAATGCACTGCCATATCAGCAAAAAGTCATGACTGCATTGGCCGGGAATCGAACACAGGCCTTCCGCGTGGCAGGCGTGAATTCTTCCACTGAACCACCAATGCTCCACAGATACTTAACTTTATACTTACTCGTGTACTTTAGTGTATGAAATAAAGCAGGAGTGTCAGGATGCCTTGCCTTGCCGTCACCTCCATACATTCTCAACCAAGCCTGGCTAGCTCAGTCGGTAGAGCATGAGACTCTTAATCTCAGGGTCGTGGGTTCGAGCCCCACGTTGGGCGGATGTTTTTTCTTTTCCTGTACCATTGTATGTGGAACACTGTCAACTTGCACCACCACAGCGCAAATGGCTGTCCTCACTTTCACAAAATACACTGCCATATCAGCAAAAACTCAGGACTGCATTGGCCGGGAATCGATTCCGGGCGTCATGAGTGGCAGGCGAGAATTCTACCACTGAACCACCAATGCTCCACAGATGCCTAATTTTACACTTACTCATGTACTTTAGTGTATAAAACAAAGCAGGAGTGTCAGGATGCCTTGCCTTGCCATCACCTCCAAGCCTACGTAACCAAGCCCGACTAGCACAGTCGCTAGAGCATAAGGCTATTAATCTTAGGGTCATGTATTTGAGCTCCATGTTGGGCAGTTGTTTTTTTCTCTTCCTTTACCATTGTATGTGGAACAGTGTATACTTGCATCACCACAGCGCAAATGGCTGTCCTCACTTTCACAAAATGCACTGCCCTATCAGCAAAAACTCAGGAATGTATTGACCGGGAATTGAACCCGGCCTCCCACGTGGCCGGCTAGATTTCTACCACTGAACCACGAATGATCCACAGATGCTTAATTTTAGACTTACTCATGTACTTTAGTGTACAAAACAAAGCAGGAGAGTCAGGATGCCTTTCCTTGCCATCACCACAACTCCTCGGTTACCAAGCATTGCTAACTCAGTCGGTAAAGCATGAGACTCTTAATCTCAGGGTCGTGGGTCCGAGCCCCACATTGGGCGGATGTTTTTTTTCTTTTCCTGTACCATTGTATGTGGAACACTGTCAACTTGCACCACCACAGCGCAAATGGCTGTCCTCACTTTCACAAAATGCACTGCCATATCAGCAAAAACTCAGGACTGCATTGGCCGGGAATCGAACCCGTGCCTCCCGCGTGGCAGGTGACAATTCTACCACTGAACCACCAATGCTCCACAGGTACTTAATTTTACACTTACTCGTGTACTTTAGTGTATGAAACAAAGCAGGAGTGTCAGGATGCCTTGCCTTGCCATCACCTCCATACATTCGCAACCAAGCCTGGCTAGCTCAGTCGGTAGAGTATGAGACTCTTAATCTCAGGGTCGTGGGTTCGACCCCCACGTTGGGTGGATGTTTTTTCTTTTCCTGTACCATTGTATGTCGAACACTGTATACTTGCACCACCACAGCGCAAATGGCTGTCCTCACTTTCACAAAATACACTGCCATATCAGCAAAAACTCAGGACTGCATTGGCCGGGAATCGATTCCGGGCCTCACGCGTGGCAGGCGAGAATTCTACCACTGAACCACCAATGCTCCACAGATGCCTAATTTTACACTTACTCATGTACTTTAGTGTATAAAACAAAGCAGGAGTGTCAGGATGCCTTGCCTTGCCATCACCTCCAAGCCTACGTAACCAAGCCCGACTAGCACAGTCGCTAGAGCATAAGACTATTAATCTTAGGGTCATGTATTTGAGCTCCATGTTGGGCAGTTGTTTTTTTCTCTTCCTGTACCATTGTATGTGGAACAGTGTATACTTGCACCACCACAGCGCAAATGGCTGTCCTCACTTTCACAAAATGCACTGCCATATCAGCAAAAATTCAGGACTGCATTGGCCGGAAATCGAACCCGGGCCTCCCGCGTGGCAGGCGAGAATTCTACCACTGAACCACCAATGCTCCACAGATGCCTAATTTTACACTTACTCATGTACTTTAGTGTATGAAATAAAGCAGGAGTGTCAGGATGCCTTGCCTCCCACGTGGCCTGCTAGATTTCTACCACTGAACCACCAATGATCCACAGATGCTTAATTTTAGACTTACTCATGTACTTTAGTGTACAAAACAAAGCAGGAGAGTCAGGATGCCTTGCCTTGCCATCACCACAACTCCTCGGTTACCAAGCATTGCTAACTCTGTCGGTAAAGCATGAAACTCTTAATCTCAGGGTCGTTGGTTCGAGCCCCACATTGGGCAGATGTTTTTTTTCTTTTCCTGTACCATTGTATGTGGAACACTGTCAACTTTCACCACCACAGCGCAAATGGCTGTCCTCACTTTCACAAAATGCACTGCCATATCAGCAAAAATTCAGGACTGCATTGGCCGGAAATCGAACCCGGGCCTCCTGCGTGGCAGGCGAGAATTCTACCACTGAACCACCAATGCTCCACAGATACTTAACTTTACACTTACTCTTGTACTTTAGTGTATGAAACAAAGCAGGAGTGTCAGGATGCCTTGCCTTGCCTTGCCATCACCTCCATACATTCACAACCAAGCCTGGCTAGCTCAGTCGGTAGAGCATGAGACTCTTAATCACAGGGTCGTGGGTTCGAGCCCCACGTTGGGCGGATGTTTTTTCTTTTCCTGTACCATTGTATGTGGAACACTGTATCCTTGCACCACCACAGCGCAAATGGCTGTCCTCACTTTCACAAAATACACTGCCATATCAGCAAAAACTCAGGACTGCATTGGCCGGGAATCGGTTCCGGGCCTCACGCGTGGCAGGCGAGAATTCTACCACTGAACCACCAATGCTCCACAGAGGCCTAATTTTACACTTACTCATGTACTTTAGTGTATAAAACAAAGCAGGAGTGTCAGGATGCCTTGCCTTGCCATCACCTCCAAGCCTACGTAACCAAGCCCGACTAGCACAGTCGCTAGAGCATAAGACTATTAATCTTAGGGTCATGTATTTGAGCTCCATGTTGGGCAGTTGTTTTTTTCTCTTCCTTTACCATTGTATGTGGAACAGTGTATACTTCCATCACCACAGCGCAAATGGCTTTCCTCACTTTCACAAAATGCACTGCCCTATCAGCAAAAACTCAGGAATGTATTGACCGGGAATTGAACCCGGCCTCCCACGTGGCCGGCTAGATTTCTACCACTGAACCACCAATGATCCACAGATGCTTAATTTTAGACTTACTCATGTACTTTAGTGTACAAAACAAAGCAGGAGAGTCAGGATGCCTTGCCTTGCCATCACCACAACTCCTCGGTTACCAAGCATTGCTAACTCAGTCGGTAAAGCATGAGACTCTTAATCTCAGGGTCGTGGGTTCGAGCCCCACATTGGGCGGATGTTTTTTTTCTTTTCCTGTACCATTGTATGTGGAACACTGTCAACTTGCACCACCACAGCGCAAATGGCTGTCCTCACTTTCACAAAATGCACTGCCATATCAGCAAAAACTAAGGACTGCATTGGCTGGGAATCGAACCCGTGCCTCCCGTGTGGCAGGCGAGAATTCTACCACTGAACCACCAATGCTCCACAGGTACTTAATTTTACACTTACTCGTGTACTTTAGTGTATGAAACAAAGCAGGAGTGTCAGGATGCCTTGCCTTGCCTTGCCATCACCTCCATACATTCACAACCAAGCCTGGCTAGCTCAGTCGGTAGAGCATGAGACTCTTAATCTCAGGGTCGTGGGTTCGACCCCAACGTTGGGCGGATGTTTTTTTTCTTTTCCTGTACCATTGTATGTGGAACACTGTCAACTTGCACCACCACAGCGCAAATGGCTGTCCTCACTTTCACAAAATGCACTGCCATATCAGCAAAAACTCAGGACTGCATTGGCTGGGAATCGAACCCATGCCTCCCGTGTGGCAGGCGAGAATTCTACCACTGAACCACCAATGCTCCACAGGTACTTAATTTTACACTTACTCGTGTACTTTAGTGTATGAAACAAAGCAGGAGTGTCAGGATGCCTTGCCTTGCCTTGCCATCACCTCCATACATTCACAACTAAGCCTGGCTAGCTCAGTCGGTAAAGCATGAGACTCTTAATCTCAGGGTCGTGGGTTCGAGCCCCACATTGGGCGGATGTTTTTTTTCTTTTCCTGTACCATTGTATGTGGAACACTGTCAACTTGCACCACCACAGCGCAAATGGCTGTCCTCACTTTCACAAAATGCACTGCCATATCAGCAAAAACTCATGACTGCATTGGCCGGGAATCGAACACAGGCCTTCCGCGTGGCAGGCGTGAATTCTTCCACTGAACCACCAATGCTCCACAGATACTTAACTTTATACTTACTCGTGTACTTTAGTGTATGAAATAAAGCAGGAGTGTCAGGATGCCTTGCCTTGCCATCACCTCCATACATTCTCAACCAAGCCTGGCTAGCTCAGTCGGTAGAGCATGAGACTCGTAATCTCAGGGTCGTGGGTTCGAGCCCCACGTTGGGCGGATGTTTTTTCTTTTCCTGTACCATTGTATGTGGAACACTGTCAACTTGCACCACCACAGCGCAAATGGCTGTCCTCACTTTCACAAAATACACTGCCATATCAGCAAAAACTCAGGACTGCATTGGCCGGGAATCGATTCCGGGCGTCATGAGTGGCAGGCGAGAATTCTACCACTGAACCACCAATGCTCCACAGATGCCTAATTTTACACTTACTCATGTACTTTAGTGTATAAAACAAAGCAGGAGTGTCAGGATGCCTTGCCTTACCATCACCTCCAAGCCTACGTAACCAAGCCCGACTAGCACAGTCGCTAGAGCATAAGGCTATTAATCTTAGGGTCATGTATTTGAGCTCCATGTTGGGCAGTTGTTTTTTTCTCTTCCTTTACCATTGTATGTGGAAGAGTGTATACTTGCATCACCACAGCGCAAATGGCTGTCCTCACTTTCACAAAATGCACTGCCCTATCAGCAAAAACTCAGGAATGTATTGACCGGGAATTGAACCCGGCCTCCCACGTGGCCGGCTAGATTTCTACCACTGAACCACCAATGATCCACAGATGCTTAATTTTAGACTTACTCATGTACTTTAGTGTACAAAACAAAGCAGGAGAGTCAGGATGCCTTGCCTTGCCATCACCACAACTCCTCGGTTACCAAGCATTGCTAACTCAGTCGGTAAAGCATGAGACTCTTAATCTCAGGGTCGTGGGTTCGAGCCCCACATTGGGCAGATGTTTTTTTTTCTTTTCCTGTACCATTGTATGTGGAACACTGTCAACTTGCACCACCACAGCGCAAATGGCTGTCCTCACTTTCACAAAATGCACTGCCATATCAGCAAAAACTCAGGACTGCATTGGCCGGGAATCGAACCCAGGCCTCCCGCGTGGCAGGCGTGAATTCTTCCACTGAACCACCAATGCTCCACAGATACTTAACTTTATACTTACTCGTGTACTTTAGTGTATGAAATAAAGCAGGAGTGTCAGGATGCCTTGCCTTGCCATCACCTCCATACATTCTCAACCAAGCCTGGCTAGCTCAGTCGGTAGAGCATGAGACTCTTAATCTCAGGGTCGTGGGTTCGAGCCCCACGTTGGGCGGATGTTTTTTCTTTTCCTGTACCATTGTATGTGGAACACTGTCAACTTGCACCACCACAGCGCAAATGGCTGTCCTCACTTTCACAAAATACACTGCCATATCAGCAAAAACTCAGGACTGCATTGGCCGGGAATCGATTCCGGGCCTCATGAGTGGCAGGCGAGAATTCTACCACTGAACCACCAATGCTCCACAGATGCCTAATTTTACACTTACTCATGTACTTTAGTGTATAAAACAAAGCAGGAGTGTCAGGATGCCTTGCCTTGCCATCACCTCCAAGCCTACGTAACCAAGCCCGACTAGCACAGTCGCTAGAGCATAAGGCTATTAATCTTAGGGTCATGTATTTGAGCTCCATGTTGGGCAGTTGTTTTTTTTCTCTTCCTTTACCATTGTATGTGGAACAGTGTATACTTGCATCACCACAGCGCAAATGGCTGTCCTCACTTTCACAAAATGCACTGCCCTATCAGCAAAAACTCAGGAATGTATTGACCGGGAATTGAACCCGGCCTCCCACGTGGCCGGCTAGATTTCTACCACTGAACCACGAATGATTCACAGATGCTTAATTTTAGACTTACTCATGTACTTTAGTGTACAAAACAAAGCAGGAGAGTCAGGATGCCTTTCCTTGCCATCACCACAACTCCTCGGTTACCAAGCATTGCTAACTCAGTCGGTAAAGCATGAGACTCTTAATCTCAGGGTCGTGGGTCCGAGCCCCACATTGGGCGGATGTTTTTTTTCTTTTCCTGTACCATTGTATGTGGAACACTGTCAACTTGCACCACCACAGCGCAAATGGCTGTCCTCACTTTCACAAAATGCACTGCCATATCAGCAAAAACTCAGGACTGCATTGGCCGGGAATCGAACCCGTGCCTCCCGCGTGGCAGGCGACAATTCTACCACTGAACCACCAATGCTCCACAGGTACTTAATTTTACACTTACTCGTGTACTTTAGTGTATGAAACAAAGCAGGAGTGTCAGGATGCCTTGCCTTGCCATCACCTCCATACATTCGCAACCAAGCCTGGCTAGCTCAGTCGGTAGAGTATGAGACTCTTAATCTCAGGGTCGTGGGTTCGACCCCCACGTTGGGTGGATGTTTTTTCTTTTCCTGTACCATTGTATGTCGAACACTGTATACTTGCACCACCACAGCGCAAATGGCTGTCCTCACTTTCACAAAATACACTGCCATATCAGCAAAAACTCAGGACTGCATTGGCCGGGAATCGATTCCGGGCCTCACGCGTGGCAGGCGAGAATTCTACCACTGAACCACCAATGCTCCACAGATGCCTAATTTTACACTTACTCATGTACTTTAGTGTATAAAACAAAGCAGGAGTGTCAGGATGCCTTGCCTTGCCATCACCTCCAAGCCTACGTAACCAAGCCCGACTAGCACAGTCGCTAGAGCATAAGACTACTAATCTTAGGGTCATGTATTTGAGATCCATGTTGGGCAGTTGTTTTTTTCTCTTCCTGTACCATTGTATGTGGAACAGTGTATACTTGCACCACCACAGCGCAAATGGCTGTCCTCACTTTCACAAAATGCACTGCCATATCAGCAAAAATTCAGGACTGCATTGGCCGGAAATCGAACCCGGGCCTCCCGCGTGGCAGGCGAGAATTCTACCACTGAACCACCAATGCTCCACAGATACTTAACTTTACACTTACTCATGTACTTTAGTGTATGAAATAAAGCAGGAGTGTCAGGATGCCTTGCCTCCCACGTGGCCGGCTAGATTTCTACCACTGAACCACCAATGATCCACAGATGCTTAATTTTAGACTTACTCATGTACTTTAGTGTACAAAACAAAGCAGGAGAGTCAGGATGCCTTGCCTTGCCATCACCACAACTCCTCGGTTACCAAGCATTGCTAACTCTGTCGGTAAAGCATGAAACTCTTAATCTCAGGGTCGTGGGTTCGAGCCCCACATTGGGCAGATGTTTTTTTTCTTTTCCTGTACCATTGTATGTGGAACACTGTCAACTTTCACCACCACAGCGCAAATGGCTGTCCTCACTTTCACAAAATGCACTGCCATATCAGCAAAAATTCATGACTGCATTGGCCGGAAATCGAACCCGGGCCTCCTGCGTGGCAGGCGAGAATTCTACCACTGAACCACCAATGCTCCACAGATACTTAACTTTACACTTACTCGTGTACTTTAGTGTATGAAATAAAGCAGGAGTGTTAGGATGCCTTGCCTTGCCATCACCTCCATACATTCACAACCAAGCCTGGCTAGCTCAGTCGGTAGAGCATGAGACTCTTAATCTCAGGGTCGTGGGTTCGACCCCAACGTTGGGCGGATGTTTTTTTTCTTTTCCTGTACCATTGTATGTGGAACACTGTCAACTTGCACCACCACAGCGCAAATGGCTGTCCTCACTTTCACAAAATACACTGCCATATCAGCAAAAACTCAGGACTGCATTGGCCGGGAATCGATTCCGGGCCTCACGCGTGGCAGGCGAGAATTCTACCACTGTACCACCAATGCTCCACAGATGCCTAATTTTACACTTACTCATGTACTTTAGTGTATAAAACAAAGCAGGAGTGTCAGGATGCCTTGCCTTGCCATCACCTCCAAGCCTACGTAACCAAGCCCGACTAGCACAGTCGCTAGAGCATAAGACTATTAATCTTAGGGTCATGTATTTGAGCTCCATGTTGGGCAGTTGTTTTTTTCTCTTCCTGTACCATTGTATGTGGAACAGTGTATACTTGCATCACCACAGCGCAAATGGCTGTCCTCACTTTCACAAAATGCACTGCCCTATCAGCAAAAACTCAGGAATGTATTGACCGGGAATTGAACCCGGCCTCCCACGTGGCCGGCTAGATTTCTACCACTGAACCACCAATGATCCACAGATGCTTAATTTTAGACTTACTCATGTACTTTAGTGTACAAAACAAAGCAGGAGAGTCAGGATGCCTTGCCTTGCCATCACCACAACTCCTCGGTTACCAAGCATTGCTAACTCAGTCGGTAAAGCATGAGACTCTTAATCTCAGGGTCGTGGGTACGAGCCCCACATTGGGTGGATGTTTTTTTTTCATTTCCTGTACCATTGTATGTGGAACACTGTCAATTTGCCCCACCACAGCGCAAATGGCTGTCCTCACTTTCACAAAATACACTGCCATATCAGCAAAAACTCAGGACTGCATTGGCCGGGTATCGAACCCGGGCCTCCCGCGTGGCAGGCGAGAATTCTACCACTGAACCACTAATGCTCCACAGTTACTTAATTTTACACTTACTCGTGTACTTTAGTGTATGAAACAAAGCAGGAGTGTCAGGATGCCTTGCCTTGCCTTGCCATCACCTCCATACATTCGCAACCAAGCCTGGCTAGCTCAGTCGGTAGAGCATGAGACTTTTAATCTCAGGGTCGTGGGTTCGACCCCCACGTTGGGCGGATGTTTTTTCTTTTCTTGTACCATTGTATGTGGAACACTGCATACTTGCACCACCACAGCGCAAATGGCTGTCCTCACTTTCACAAAATACACTGCCATATCAGCAAAAACTCAGGACTGCATTGGCCGGGAATCGATTCCGGGCCTCACGCGTGGCAGGCGAGAATTCTACCACTGAACCACCAATGCTCCACAGATGCCTAATTTTACACTTACTCATGTACTTTAGTGTATAAAACAAAGCAGGAGTGTCAGGATGCCTTGCCTTGCCATCACCTCCAAGCCTACGTAACCAAGCCCGACTAGCACAGTCGCTAGAGCATAAGACTATTTAACTTAGGGTCATGTATTTGAGCTCCATGTTGGGCAGTTGTTTTTTTCTCTTCCTGTACCATTGTATGTGGAACAGTGTATACTTGCATCACCACAGCGCAAATGGCTGTCCTCACTTTCACAAAATGCACTGCCCTATCAGCAAAAACTCAGGAATGTATTGACCGGGAATTGAACCCGGCCTCCCACGTGGCCGGCTAGATTTCTACCACTGAACCACCAATGATCCACAGATGCTTAATTTTAGACTTACTCATGTACTTTAGTGTACAAAACAAAGCAGGAGAGTCAGGATGCCTTGCCTTGCCATCACCACAACTCCTCGGTTACCAAGCATTGCTAACTCAGTCGGTAAAGCATGAGACTCTTAATCTCAGGGTCGTGGGTTCGAGCTCCACATTGGGTGGATGTTTTTTTTCTTTTCCTGTACCATTGTATGTGGAACACTGTCAACTTGCCCCACCACAGCGCAAATGGCTGTCCTCACTTTCACAAAATGCACTGCCATATCAGCAAAAGCTCAGGACTGCAATGGCCGGGAATCGAACCCAGGCCTCCCGCGTGGCAGGCGAGAATTCTACCACTGAACCACCAATGCTCCACAGATACTTAATTGTACACTTACTCGTGTACTTTAGTGTATGAAATAAAGCAGGAGTGTCAGGATGCCTTGCCTTGCCATCACCTCCATACATTCTCAACCAAGCCTGGCTAGCTCAGTCGGTAGAGCATGAGACTCTTAATCTCAGGGTCGTGGGTTCAAGCCCCACGTTGGGCGGATGTTTTTTCTTTTCCTGTACCATTGTATGTGGAACACTGTATACTTGCACCACCACAGCGCAAATGGCTGTCCTCACTTTCACAAAATGCACTGCCATATCAGCAAAAATTCAGGACTGCATTGGCCGGAAATCGAACCCGGGCCTCCCGCGTGGCAGGCGAGAATTCTACCACTGAACCACCAATGCTCCACAGATACTTAACTTTACACTTACTCGTGTACTTTAGTGTATGAAATAAAGCAGGAGTGTCAGGATGCCTTGCCTCCCACGTGGCCGGCTAGATTTCTACCACTGAACCACCAATGATCCACAGATGCTTAATTTTAGACTTACTCATGTACTTTAGTGTACAAAACAAAGCAGGAGAGTCAGGATGCCTTGCCTTGCCATCACCACAACTCCTCGGTTACCAAGCATTGCTAACTCAGTCGGTAAAGCATGAGACTCTTAATCTCAGGGTCATGGGTTCGAGCCCCACATTGGGCAGATGTTTTTTTTCTTTTCCTGTACCATTGTATGTGGAACACTGTCAACTTGCACCACCACAGCGCAAATGGCTGTCCTCACTTTCACAAAATGCACTGCCATATCAGCAAAAATTCAGGACTGCATCGGCCGGAAATCGAACCCGGGCCTCCTGCGTGGCAGGCGAGAATTCTACCACTGAACCACCAATGCTCCACAGATACTTAACTTTACACTTACTCGTGTACTTTAGTGTATGAAATAAAGCAGGAGTGTCAGGATGCCTTGCCTTGCCATCACCTCCATACATTCTCAACCAAGCCTGGCTAGCTCAGTCGGTAGAGCATGAGACTCTTAATCTCAGCGTCGTGGGTTCGAGCCCCACGTTGGGCGGATGTTTTTTCTTTTCCTGTACCATTGTATGTGGAACACTGTCAACTTGCACCACCACAGCGCAAATGGCTGTCCTCACTTTCACAAAATACACTGCCATATCAGCAAAAACTCAGGACTGCATTGCCGGGAATCGATTCCGGGCCTCATGAGTGGCAGGCGAGAATTCTACCACTGAACCACCAATGCTCCACAGATGCCTAATTTTACACTTACTCATGTACTTTAGTGTATAAAACAAAGCAGGAGTGTCAGGATGCCTTGCCTTGCCATCACCTCCAAGCCTACGTAACCAAGCCCGACTAGCACAGTCGCTAGAGCATAAGACTATTAATCTTAGGGTCATGTATTTGAGCTCCATGTCGGGCAGTTGTTTTTTTCTCTTCCTTTACCATTGTATGTGGAACAGTGTATACTTGCATCACCACAGCGCAAATGGCTGTCCTCACTTTCACAAAATGCACTGCCCTATCAGCAAAAACTCAGGAATGTATTGACCGGGAATTGAACCCGGCCTCCCACGTGGCCGGCTAGATTTCTACCACTGAACCACCAATGATCCACAGATGTTTAATTTTAGACTTACTCATGTACTTTAGTGTACAAAACAAAGCAGGAGAGTCAGGATGCCTTGCCTTGCCATCACCACAACTCCTCGGTTACCAAGCATTGCTAACTCAGTCGGTAAAGCATGAGACTCTTAATCTCAGGGTCGTGGGTTCGAGCCCCACATTGGGCGGATGTTTTTTTTCTTTTCCTGTACCATTGTATGTGGAACACTGTCAACTTGCACCACCACAGCGCAAATGGCTGTCCTCACTTTCACAAAATGCACTGCCATATCAGCAAAAACTCAGGACTGCATTGGCCGGGAATCGAACCCGGGCCTCCCGCGTGGCAGGCGAGAATTCTACCACTGAACCACCAATGCTCCACAGATACTTAATATTACACTTACTCGTGTACTTTAGTGTATGAAACAAAGCAGGAGTGTCAGGATGCCTTGCCTTGCCATCACCTCCATACATTCGCAACCAAGCCTGGCTAGCTCAGTCGGTAGAGCATGAGACTCTTAATCTCAGGGTCGTGGGTTCGACCCCAACATTGGGCGGATGTTTTTTCTTTTCCTGTACCATTGTATGTGGAACACTGTATACTTGCACCACCACAGCGCAAATGGCTGTCCTCACTTTCACAAAATACACTGCCATATCAGCAAAAACTCAGGACTGCATTGGCCGGGAATCGATTCCGGGCCTCACGCGTGGCAGGCGAGAATTCTACCACTGAACCACCAATGCTCCACAGATGCCTAATTTTACACTTACTCATGTACTTTAGTGTATAAAACAAAGCAGGAGTGTCAGGATGCCTTGCCTTGCCATCACCTCCAAGCCTACGTAACCAAGCCCGACTAGCACAGTCGCTAGAGCATAAGACTATTAATCTTAGGGTCATGTATTTGAGCTCCATGTTGGGCAGTTGTTTTTTTCTCTTCCTGTACCATTGTATGTGGAACAGTGTATACTTGCATCACCACAGCGCAAATGGCTGTCCTCACTTTCACAAAATGCACTGCCCTATCAGCAAAAACTCAGGAATGTATTGACCGGGAATTGAACCCGGCCTCCCACGTGGCCGGCTAGATTTCTACCACTGAACCACCAATGATCCACAGATGCTTAATTTTAGACTTACTCATGTACTTTAGTGTACAAAACAAAGCAGGAGAGTCAGGATGCCTTGCCTTGCCATCACCACAACTCCTCGGTTACCAAGCATTGCTAACTCAGTCGGTAAAGCATGAGACTCTTAATCTCAGGGTCGTGGGTTCGAGCCCCACATTGGTCGGATGGTTTTTTTCTTTTCCTGTACCACTGCCATATCAGCAAAAAGTCAGGACTGCATTGGCCGGAAATCGAACCCGGGCCTCCCACGTGGCAGGCGAGAATTCTACCACTGAACCACCAATGCTCCACAGGTACTTAATTTTACACTTACTCGTGTACTTTAGTGTATGAAACAAAGCAGGAGTGTCAGGATGCCTTGCCTTGCCTTGCCATCACCTCCATACATTCACAACCAAGCCTGGCTAGCTCAGTCGGTAGAGCATGAGACTCTTAATCACAGGGTCGTGGGTTCGAGCCCCACGTTGGGCGGATGTTTTTTCTTTTCCTGTACCATTGTATGTGGAACACTGTATCCTTGCACCACCACAGCGCAAATGGCTGTCCTCACTTTCACAAAATACACTGCCATATCAGCAAAAACTCAGGACTGCATTGGCCGGGAATCGGTTCCGGGCCTCACGCGTGGCAGGCGAGAATTCTACCACTGAACCACCAATGCTCCACAGAGGCCTAATTTTACACTTACTCATGTACTTTAGTGTATAAAACAAAGCAGGAGTGTCAGGATGCCTTGCCTTGCCATCACCTCCAAGCCTACGTAACCAAGCCCGACTAGCACAGTCGCTAGAGCATAAGACTATTAATCTTAGGGTCATGTATTTGAGCTCCATGTTGGGCAGTTGTTTTTTTCTCTTCCTTTACCATTGTATGTGGAACAGTGTATACTTGCATCACCACAGCGCAAAAGGCTGTCCTCACTTTCACAAAATGCACTGCCCTATCAGCAAAAACTCAGGAATGTATTGACCGGGAATTGAACCCGGCCTCCCACGTGGCCGGCTAGATTTCTACCACTGAACCACCAATGATCCACAGATGCTTAATTTTAGACTTACTCATGTACTTTAGTGTACAAAACAAAGCAGGAGAGTCAGGATGCCTTGCCTTGCCATCACCACAACTCCTCGGTTACCAAGCATTGCTAACTCAGTCGGTAAAGCATGAGACTCTTAATCTCAGGGTCGTGGGTTCGAGCCCCACATTGGGCGGATGTTTTTTTTTCTTTTCCTGTACCATTGTATGTGGAACACTGTCAACTTGCACCACCACAGCGCAAATGGCTGTCCTCACTTTCACAAAATGCACTGCCATATCAGCAAAAACTCAGGACTGCATTGGCCGGGAATCGAACCCGTGCCTCCCGCGTGGCAGGCGAGAATTCTACCACTGAACCACCAATGCTCCACAGGTACTTAATTTTACACTTACTCGTGTACTTTAGTGTATGAAACAAAGCAGGAGTGTCAGGATGCCTTGCCTTGCCTTGCCATGCCTTGCCATCACCTCCATACATTCACAACCAAGCCTGGCTAGCTCAGTCGGTAGAGCATGAGACTCTTAATCTCAGGGTCGTGGGTTCGACCCCAACGTTGGGCGGATGTTTTTTTTCTTTTCCTGTACCATTGTATGTGGAACACTGTCAACTTGCACCACCACAGCGCAAATGGCTGTCCTCACTTTCACAAAATGCACTGCCATATCAGCAAAAACTCAGGACTGCATTGGCTGGGAATCGAACCCGTGCCTCACGTGTGGCAGGCGAGAATTCTACCACTGAACCACCAATGCTCCACAGGTACTTAATTTTACACTTACTCGTGTACTTTAGTGTATGAAACAAAGCAGGAGTGTCAGGATGCCTTGCCTTGCCTTGCCATCACCTCCATACATTCACAACCAAACCTGGCTAGCTCAGTCGGTAAAGCATGAGACTCTTAATCTCAGGGTCGTGGGTTCGAGCCCCACATTGGGTGGATGTTTTTTTTCTTTTCCTGTACCATTGTATGTGGAACACTGTCAACTTGCACCACCACAGCGCAAATGGCTGTCCTCACTTTCACAAAATGCACTGCCATATCAGCAAAAACTCATGACTGCATTGGCCGGGAATCGAACCCAGGCCTTCCGCGTGGCAGGCGTGAATTCTTCCACTAAACCACCAATGCTCCACAGATACTTAACTTTATACTTACTCGTGTACTTTAGTGTATGAAATAAAGCAGGAGTGTCAGGATGCCTTGCCTTGCCATCACCTCCATACATTCTCAACCAAGCCTGGCTAGCTCAGTCGGTAGAGCATGAGACTCTTAATCTCAGGGTCGTGGGTTCGAGCCCCACGTTGGGTGGATGTTTTTTCTTTTCCTGTACCATTGTATGTGGAACACTGTCAACTTGCACCACCACAGCGCAAATGGCTGTCCTCACTTTCACAAAATACACTGCCATATCAGCAAAAACTCAGGACTGCATTTGCCGGGAATCGATTCCGGGCCTCATGAGTGGCAGGCGAGAATTCTACCACTGAACCACCAATGCTCCACAGATGCCTAATTTTACACTTACTCATGTACTTTAGTGTATAAAACAAAGCAGGAGTGTCAGGATGCCTTGCCTTGCCATCACCTCCAAGCCTACGTAACCAAGCCCGACTAGCACAGTCGCTAGAGCATAAGGCTATTAATCTTAGGGTCATGTATTTGAGCTCCATGTTGGGCAGTTGTTTTTTTCTCTTCCTTTACCATTGTATGTGGAAGAGTGTATACTTGCATCACCACAGCGCAAATGGCTGTCCTCACTTTCACAAAATGCACTGCCCTATCAGCAAAAACTCAGGAATGTATTGACCGGGAATTGAACCCGGCCTCCCACGTGGCCGGCTAGATTTCTACCACTGAACCACCAATGATCCACAGATGCTTAATTTTAGACTTACTCATGTACTTTAGTGTACAAAACAAAGCAGGAGAGTCAGGATGCCTTGCCTTGCCATCACCACAACTCCTCGGTTACCAAGCATTGCTAACTCAGTCGGTAAAGAATGAGACTCTTAATCTCAGGGTCGTGGGTTCGAGCCCCACATTGGGCAGATGTTTTTTTTCTTTTCCTGTACCATTGTATGTGGAACACTGTCAACTTGCACCACCACAGCGCAAATGGCTGTCCTCACTTTCACAAAATGCACTGCCATATCAGCAAAAACTCAGGACTGCATTGGCCGGGAATCGAACCCAGGCCTCCCGCGTGGCAGGCGTGAATTCTTCCACTGAACCACCAATGCTCCACAGATACTTAACTTTATACTTACTCGTGTACTTTAGTGTATGAAATAAAGCAGGAGTGTCAGGATGCCTTGCCTTGCCATCACCTCCATACATTCTCAACCAAGCCTGGCTAGCTCAGTCGGTAGAGCATGAGACTCTTAATCTCAGGGTCGTGGGTTCGAGCCCCACGTTGGGCGGATGTTTTTTCTTTTCCTGTACCATTGTATGTGGAACACTGTCAACTTGCACCACCACAGCGCAAATGGCTGTCCTCACTTTCACAAAATACACTGCCATATCAGCAAAAACTCAGGACTGCATTGGCCGGGAATCGATTCCGGGCCTCATGAGTGGCAGGCGAGAATTCTACCACTGAACCACCAATGCTCCACAGATGCCTAATTTTACACTTACTCATGTACTTTAGTGTATAAAACAAAGCAGGAGTGTCAGGATGCCTTGCCTTGCCATCACCTCCAAGCCTACGTAACCAAGCCCGACTAGCACAGTCGCTAGAGCATAAGGCTATTAATCTTAGGGTCATGTATTTGAGCTCCATGTTGGGCAGTTGTTTTTTTCTCTTCCTTTACCATTGTATGTGGAAGAGTGTATACTTGCATCACCACAGCGCAAATGGCTGTCCTCACTTTCACAAAATGCACTGCCCTATCAGCAAAAACTCAGGAATGTATTGACCGGGAATTGAACCCGGCCTCCCACGTGGCCGGCTAGATTTCTACCACTGAACCACCAATGATCCACAGATGCTTAATTTTAGACTTACTCATGTACTTTAGTGTACAAAACAAAGCAGGAGAGTCAGGATGCCTTGCCTTGCCATCACCACAACTCCTCGGTTACCAAGCATTGCTAACTCAGTCGGTAAAGCATGAGACTCTTAATCTCAGGGTCGTGGGTTCGAGCCCCACATTGGGCGGATGTTTTTTTTCTTTTCCTGTACCATTGTATGTGGAACACTGTCAACTTGCCCCACCACAGCGCAAATGGCTGTCCTCACTTTCACAAAATGCACTGTCATATCAGCAAAGACTCAGCACTGCATTGGCCGGGAATCGAACCCGGGCCTCCCGCGTGGCAGGCGAGAATTCTACCACTGAACCACCAATGCTCCACGGATACTTAATTTTACACTTACTCGTGTACTTTAGTGTATGAAATAAAGCAGGAGTGTCAGGATGCCTTGCCTTGCCATCACCTCCATACATTCTCAACCAAGCCTGGCTAGCTCAGTCGGTAGAGCATGAGACTCTTAATCTCAGGGTCGTGGGTTCGAGCCCCACTTTGGGCGGGTGTTTTTTCTTTTCCTGTACCATTGTATGTGGAACACTGTCAACTTGCACCACCACAGCGCAAATGGCTGTCCTCACTTTCACAAAATACACTGCCATATCAGCAAAAACTCAGGACTGCATTGGCCGGGAATCGATTCCGGGCCTCACGAGTGGCAGGCGAGAATTCTACCACTGAACCACCAATGCTCCACAGATGCCTAATTTTACACTTACTCATGTACTTTAGTGTATAAAACAAAGCAGGAGTGTCAGGATGCCTTGCCTTGCCATCACCTCCAAGCCTACGTAACCAAGCCCGACTAGCACAGTCGCTAGAGCATAAGACTATTAATCTTAGGGTCATGTATTTGAGCTCCATGTTGGGCAGTTGTTTTTTTCTCTTCCTTTACCATTGTATGTGGAACAGTGTATACTTGCATCACCACAGCGCAAATGGCTGTCCTCACTTTCACAAAATGCACTGCCCTATCAGCAAAAACTCAGGAATGTATTGACCGGGAATTGAACCCGGCCTCCCACGTGGCCGGCTAGATTTCTACCACTGAACCACGAATGATCCACAGATGCTTAATTTTAGACTTACTCATGTACTTTAGTGTACAAAACAAAGCAGGAGAGTCAGGATGCCTTTCCTTGCCATCACCACAACTCCTCGGTTACCAAGCATTGCTAACTCAGTCGGTAAAGCATGAGACTCTTAATCTCAGGGTCGTGGGTCTGAGCCCCACATTGGGCGGATGTTTTTTTTCTTTTCCTGTACCATTGTATGTGGAACACTGTCAACTTGCACCACCACAGCGCAAATGGCTGTCCTCACTTTCACAAAATGCACTGCCATATCAGCAAAAACTCAGGACTGCATTGGCCGGGAATCGAACCCGGGCCTCCCGCGTGGCAGGCAACAATTCTACCACTGAACCACCAATGCTCCACAGGTACTTAATTTTACACTTACTCGTGTACTTTAGTGTATGAAACAAAGCAGGAGTGTCAGGATGCCTTGCCTTGCCATCATCTCCATACATTCGCAACCAAGCCTGGCTAGCTCAGTCGGTAGAGTATGAGACTCTTAATCTCAGGGTCGTGGGTTCGACCCCCACGTTGGGCGGATGTTTTTTCTTTTCCTGTACCATTGTATGTCGAACACTGTATACTTGCACCACCACAGCGCAAATGGCTGTCCTCACTTTCACAAAATACACTGCCATATCAGCAAAAACTCAGGACTGCATTGGCCGGGAATCGATTCCGGGCCTCACGCGTGGCAGGCGAGAATTCTACCACTGAACCACCAATGCTCCACAGATGCCTAATTTTACACTTACTCATGTACTTTAGTGTATAAAACAAAGCAGGAGTGTCAGGATGCCTTGCCTTGCCATCACCTCCAAGCCTACGTAACCAAGCCCGACTAGCACAGTCGCTAGAGCATAAGACTATTAATCTTAGGGTCATGTATTTGAGCTCCATGTTGGGCAGTTGTTTTTTTCTCTTCCTGTACCATTGTATGTGGAACAGTGTATACTTGCATCACCACAGCGCAAATGGCTGTCCTCACTTTCACAAAATGCACTGCCCTATCAGCAAAAACTCAGGAATGTATTGACCGGGAATTGAACCCGGCCTCCCACGTGGCAGGCTAGATTTCTACCACTGAACCACCAATGATCCACAGATGCTTAATTTTAGACTTACTCATGTACTTTAGTGTACAAAACAAAGCAGGAGAGTCAGGATGCCTTGCCTTGCCATCACCACAACTCCTCGGTTACCAAGCATTGCTAACTCAGTCGGTAAAGCATGAGACTCTTAATCTCAGGGTCGTGGGTTCGAGCTCCACATTGGGTGGATGTTTTTTTTCTTTTCCTGTACCATTGTATGTGGAACACTGTCAACTTGCCCCACCACAGCGCAAATGGCTGTCCTCACTTTCACAAAATGCACTGCCATATCAGCAAAAGCTCAGGACTGCATTGGCCGGGAATCGAACCCAGGCCTCCCGCGTGGCAGGCGAGAATTCTACCACTGAACCACCAATGCTCCACAGATACTTAATTTTACACTTACTCGTGTACTTTAGTGTATGAAATAAAGCAGGAGTGTCAGGATGCCTTGCCTTGCCATCACCTCCATACATTCTCAACCAAGCCTGGCTAGCTCGGTCGGTAGAGCATGAGACTCTTAATCTCAGGGTCGTGGGTTCAAGCCCCACGTTGGGCGGATGTTTTTTCTTTTCCTGTACCATTGTATGTGGAACACTGTATACTTGCACCACCACAGCGCAAATGGCTGTCCTCACTTTCACAAAATGCACTGCCATATCAGCAAAAATTCAGGACTGCATTGGCCGGAAATCGAACCCGGGCCTCCCGCGTGGCAGGCGAGAATTCTACCACTGAACCACCAATGCTCCACAGATACTTAACTTTACACTTACTCGTGTACTTTAGTGTATGAAATAAAGCAGGAGTGTCAGGATGCCTTGCCTCCCACGTGGCCGGCTAGATTTCTACCACTGAACCACCAATGATCCACAGATGCTTAATTTTAGACTTACTCATGTACTTTAGTGTACAAAACAAAGCAGGAGAGTCAGGATGCCTTGCCTTGCCATCACCACAACTCCTCGGTTACCAAGCATTGCTAACTCTGTCGGTAAAGCATGAAACTCTTAATCTCAGGGTCGTGGGTTCGAGCCCCACATTGGGCAGATGTTTTTTTTCTTTTCCTGTACCATTGTATGTGGAACACTGTCAACTTGCACCACCACAGCGCAAATGGCTGTCCTCACTTTCACAAAATACACTGCCATATCAGCAAAAACTCAGGACTGCATTGGCCGGGAATCGATTCCGGGCCTCATGAGTGGCAGGCGAGAATTCTACCACTGAACCACCAATGCTCCACAGACGCCTAATTTTACACTTACTCATGTACTTTAGTGTATTAAACAAAGCAGGAGTGTCAGGATGCCTTGCCTTGCCATCACCTCCAAGCCTACGTAACCAAGCCCGACTAGCACAGTCGCTAGAGCATAAGACTATTAATCTTAGGGTCATGTATTTGAGCTCCATGTCGGGCAGTTGTTTTTTTCTCTTCCTTTACCATTGTATGTGGAACAGTGTATACTTGCATCACCACAGCGCAAATGGCTGTCCTCACTTTCACAAAATGCACTGCCATATCAGCAAAAACTCAGGACTGCATTGGCCGGGAATCGAACCCAGGCCTCCCGCGTGGCAGGCGAGAATTCTACCACTGAACCACCAATGCTCCACAAGTACTTAATTTTACACTTACTCATGTACTTTAGTGTATAAAACAAAGCAGGAGTGTCAGGATGCCTTGCCTTGCCATCACCTCCAAGCCTACGTAACCAAGCCCGACTAGCACAGTCGCTAGAGCATAAGACTATTAATCTTAGGGTCATGTATTTGAGCTCCATGTTGGGCAGTTGTTTTTTTCTCTTCCTGTACCATTGTATGTGGAACAGTGTATACTTGCATCACCACAGCGCAAATGGCTGTCCTCACTTTCACAAAATGCACTGCCCTATCAGCAAAAACTCAGGAATGTATTGACCGGGAATTGAACCCGGCCTCCCACGTGGCCGGCTAGATTTCTACCACTGAACCACCAATGATCCACAGATGTTTAATTTTAGACTTACTCATGTACTTTAGTGTACAAAACAAAGCAGGAGAGTCAGGATGCCTTGCCTTGCCATCACCACAACTCCTCGGTAACCAAGCATTGCTAACTCAGTCGTTAAAGCATGAGACTCTTAATCTCAGGGTCGTGGGTTCGAGCCCCAAGTTGGGCGGATGTTTTTTCTTTTCCTGTACCACTGTATGTGGAACACTGTCAACTTGCACCACCACAGCGCAAATGGCTGTCCTCACTTTCACAAAATACACTGCCATATCAGCAAAAACTCAGGACTGCATTGGCCGGGAATCGATTCCGGGCCTCATGAGTGGCAGGCGAGAATTCTACCACTGAACCACCAATGCTCCACAGATGCCTAATTTTACACTTACTCATGTACTTTAGTGTATAAAACAAAGCAGGAGTGTCAGGATGCCTTGCCTTGCCATCACCTCCAAGCCTACGTAACCAAGCCCGACTAGCACAGTCGCTAGAGCATAAGGCTATTAATCTTAGGGTCATGTATTTGAGCTCCATGTTGGGCAGTTGTTTTTTTCTCTTCCTTTACCATTGTATGTGGAAGAGTGTATACTTGCATCACCACAGCGCAAATGGCTGTCCTCACTTTCACAAAATGCACTGCCCTATCAGCAAAAACTCAGGAATGTATTGACCGGGAATTGAACCCGGCCTCCCACGTGGCCGGCTAGATTTCTACCACTGAACCACCAATGATCCACAGATGCTTAATTTTAGACTTACTCATGTACTTTAGTGTACAAAACAAAGCAGGAGAGTCAGGATGCCTTGCCTTGCCATCACCACAACTCCTCGGTTACCAAGCATTGCTAACTCAGTCGGTAAAGCATGAGACTCTTAATCTCAGGGTCGTGGGTTCGAGCTCCACATTGGGTGGATGTTTTTTTTCTTTTCCTGTACCATTGTATGTGGAACACTGTCAACTTGCCCCACCACAGCGCAAATGGCTGTCCTCACTTTCACAAAATGCACTGTCATATCAGCAAAGACTCAGCACTGCATTGGCCGGGAATCGAACCCGGGCCTCCCGCGTGGCAGGCGAGAATTCTACCACTGAACCACCAATGCTCCACGGATACTTAATTTTACACTTACTCGTGTACTTTAGTGTATGAAATAAAGCAGGAGTGTCAGGATGCCTTGCCTTGCCATCACCTCCATACATTCTCAACCAAGCCTGGCTAGCTCAGTCGGTAGAGCATGAGACTCTTAATCTCAGGGTCGTGGGTCCGAGCCCCACGTTGGGCGGATGTTTTTTCTTTTCCTGTACCATTGTATGTGGAACACTGTATACTTGCACCACCACAGCGCAAATGGCTGTCCTCACTTTCACAAAATACACTGCCATATCAGCAAAAACTCAGGACTGCATTGGCCGGGAATCGATTCCGGGCCTCACGAGTGGCAGGCGAGCATTCTACCACTGAACCACCAATGCTCCACAGATGCCTAATTTTACACTTACTCATGTACTTTAGTGTATAAAACAAAGCAGGAGTGTCAGGATGCCTTGCCTTGCCATCACCTCCAAGCCTACGTAACCAAGCCCGACTAGCACAGTCGCTAGAGCATAAGACTATTAATCTTAGGGTCATGTATTTGAGCTCCATGTTGGGCAGTTGTTTTTTTCTCTTCCTGTACCATTGTATGTGGAACAGTGTATACTTGCATCACCACAGCGCAAATGGCTGTCCTCACTTTCACAAAATGCACTGCCCTATCAGCAAAAACTCAGGAATGTATTGACCGGGAATTGAACCCGGCCTCCCACGTGGCCGGCTAGATTTCTACCACTGAACCACCAATGATCAACAGATGTTTAATTTTAGACTTACTCATGTACTTTAGTGTACAAAACAAAGCAGGAGAGTCAGGATGCCTTGCCTTGCCATCACCACAACTCCTCGGTTACCAAGCATTGCTAACTCAGTCGGTAAAGCATGAGACTCTTAATCTCAGGGTCGTGGGTTCGAGCCCCACGTTGGGCGGATGTTTTTTCTTTTCCTGTACCATTGTATGTGGAACACTGTCAACTTGCACCACCACAGCGCAAATGGCTGTCCTCACTTTCACAAAATACACTGCCATATCAGCAAAAACTCAGGACTGCATTGGCCGGGAATCGATTCCGGGCCTCATGAGTGGCAGGCGAGAATTCTACCACTGAACCACCAATGCTCCACAGATGCCTAATTTTACACTTACTCATGTACTTTAGTGTATAAAACAAAGCAGGAGTGTCAGGATGCCTTGCCTTGCCATCACCTCCAAGCCTACGTAACCAAGCCCGACTAGCACAGTCGCTAGAGCATAAGGCTATTAATCTTAGGGTCATGTATTTGAGCTCCATGTTGGGCAGTTGTTTTTTTCTCTTCCTTTACCATTGTATGTGGAAGAGTGTATACTTGCATCACCACAGCGCACATGGCTGTCCTCACTTTCACAAAATGCACTGCCCTATCAGCAAAAACTCAGGAATGTATTGACCGGGAATTGAACCCGGCCTCCCACGTGGCCGGCTAGATTTCTACCACTGAACCACCAATGATCCACAGATGCTTAATTTTAGACTTACTCATGTACTTTAGTGTACAAAACAAAGCAGGAGAGTCAGGATGCCTTGCCTTGCCATCACCACAACTCCTCGGTTACCAAGCATTGCTAACTCAGTCGGTAAAGCATGAGACTCTTAATCTCAGGGTCGTGGGTTCGAGCCACACGTTGGGCGGATGTTTTTTCTTTTCCTGTACCATTGTATGTGGAACACTGTCAACTTGCACCACCACAGCGCAAATGGCTGTCCTCACTTTCACAAAATACACTGCCATATCAGCAAAAACTCAGGACTGCATTGGCCGGGAATCGATTCCGGGCCTCATGAGTGGCAGGCGAGAATTCTACCACTGAACCACCAATGCTCCACAGATGCCTAATTTTACACTTACTCATGTACTTTAGTGTATAAAACAAAGCAGGAGTGTCAGGATGCCTTGCCTTGCCATCACCTCCAAGCCTACGTAACCAAGCCCGACTAGCACAGTCGCTAGAGCATAAGGCTATTAATCTTAGGGTCATGTATTTGAGCTCCATGTTGGGCAGTTGTTTTTTTCTCTTCCTTTACCATTGTATGTGGAAGAGTGTATACTTGCATCACCACAGCGCAAATGGCTGTCCTCACTTTCACAAAATGCACTGCCCTATCAGCAAAAACTCAGGAATGTATTGACCGGGAATTGAACCCGGCCTCCCACGTGGCCGGCTAGATTTCTACCACTGAACCACCAATGATCCACAGTTGCTTAATTTTAGACTTACTCATGTACTTTAGTGTACAAAACAAAGCAGGAGAGTCAGGATGCCTTGCCTTGCCATCACCACAACTCCTCGGTTACCAAGCATTGCTAACTCAGTCGGTAAAGCATGAGACTCTTAATCTCAGGGTCGTAGGTTCGAGCCCCACATTGGGCAGATGTTTTTTTTCTTTTCCTGTACCATTGTATGTGGAACACTGTCAACTTGCCCCACCACAGCGCAAATGGCTGTCCTCACTTTCACAAAATGCACTGTCATATCAGCAAAGACTCAGCACTGCATTGGCCGGGAATCGAACCCGGGCCTCCCGCGTGGCAGGCGAGAATTCTACCACTGAACCACCAATGCTCCACGGATACTTAATTTTACACTTACTCGTGTACTTTAGTGTATGAAATAAAGCAGGAGTGTCAGGATGCCTTGCCTTGCCATCACCTCCATACATTCTCAACCAAGCCTGGCTAGCTCAGTCGGTAGAGCATGAGACTCTTAATCTCAGGGTCGTGGGTCCGAGCCCCACGTTGGGCGGATGTTTTTTCTTTTCCTGTACCATTGTATGTGGAACACTGTATACTTGCACCACCACAGCGCAAATGGCTGTCCTCACTTTCACAAAATACACTGCCATATCAGCAAAAACTCAGGACTGCATTGGCCGGGAATCGATTCCGGGCCTCACGAGTGGCAGGCGAGCATTCTACCACTGAACCACCAATGCTCCACAGATGCCTAATTTTACACTTACTCATGTACTTTAGTGTATAAAAAAAAGCAGGAGTGTCAGGATGCCTTGCCTTGCCATCACCTCCAAGCCTACGTAACCAAGCCCGACTAGCACAGTCGCTAGAGCATAAGACTATTAATCTTAGGGTCATGTATTTGAGCTCCATGTTGGGCAGTTGTTTTTTTCTCTTCCTTTACCATTGTATGTGGAACAGTGTATACTTGCATCACCACAGCGCAAATGGCTGTCCTCACTTTCACAAAATGCACTGCCCTATCAGCAAAAACTCAGGAATGTATTGACCGGGAATTGAACCCGGCCTCCCACGTGGCCGGCTAAATTTCTACCACTGAACCACCAATGATCCACAGATGCTTAATTTTAGACTTACTCATGTACTTTAGTGTACAAAACAAAGCAGGAGAGTCAGGATGCCTTGCCTTGCCATCACCACAACTCCTTGGTTACCAAGCATTGCTAACTCAGTCAGTAAAGCATGAGACTCTTAATCTCAGGGTCGTGGGTTCGAGCCCCACATTGGTCGGATGTTTTTTTTCTTTTCCTGTACCATTGTTTGTGGAACACTGTCAACTTGCACCACCACAGCGCAAATGGCTGTCCTCACTTTCACAAAATGCACTACCATATCAGCAAAAACTCAGGACTGCATTGGCTGGGAATCGAACCCGGGCCTCCCGCGTGGCAGGCGAGAATTCTACCACTGAACCACCAATGCTCCACAGGTACTCAATTTTACACTTACTCGTGTACTTTAGTGTATGAAACAAAGCAGGAGTGTCAGAATGCCTTGCCTTGCCATCACCTCCATACATTCTCAACCAAGCCTGGCTAGCTCAATCGGTAGAGCATGAGACTCTTAATCTCAGGGTCGTGGGTTCGAGCCCCACGTTGGGTGGATGTTTTTTCTTTTCCTGTACCATTGTATGTGGAACACTGTCAACTTGCACCACCACAGCGCAAATGGCTGTCCTCACTTTCACAAAATACACTGCCATATCAGCAAAAACTCAGGACTGCATTGGCCGGGAATCGATTCCGGGCCTCACGAGTGGCAGGCGAGAATTCTACCACTGAACCACCAATGCTCCACAGATGCCTAATTTTACACTTACTCATGTACTTTAGTGTATAAAACAAAGCAGGAGTGTCAGGATGCCTTGCCTTGCCATCACCTCCAAGCCTACGTAACCAAGCCCGACTAGCACAGTCGCTAGAGCATAAGACTATTAATCTTAGGGTCATGTATTTGAGCTCCATGTTGGGCAGTTGTTTTTTTCTCTTCCTTTACCATTGTATGTGGAACAGTGTATACTTGCATCACCACAGCGCAAATGGCTGTCCTCACTTTCACAAAATGCACTGCCCTATCAGCAAAAACTCAGGAATGTATTGACCGGGATCTGAACCCAGCCTCCCACGTGGCCGGCTAGATTTCTACCACTGAACCACGAATGATCCACAGATGCTTAATTTTAGACTTACTCATGTACTTTAGTGTACAAAACAAAGCAGGAGAGTCAGGATGCCTTGCCTTGCCATCACCACAACTCCTCGGTTACCAAGCATTGCTAACTCAGTCGGTAAAGCATGAGACTCTTAATCTCAGGGTCGTGGGTTCGAGCCCCACGTTGCACGGATGTTTTTTCTTTTCCTGTACCATTGTATGTGGAACACTGTCAACTTGCACCATCACAGCGCAAATGGCTGTCCTCACTTTCACAAAATACACTGCCATATCAGCAAAAACTCAGGACTGCATTGGCCGGGAATCGATTCCGGGCCTCATGAGTGGCAGGCGAGAATTCTACCACTGAACCACCAATGCTCCACAGATGCCTAATTTTATACTTACTCATGTACTTTAGTGTATAAAACAAAGCAGGAGTGTCAGGATGCCTTGCCTTGCCATCACCTCCAAGCCTACGTAACCAAGCCCGACTAGCACAGTCGCTAGAGCATAAGGCTATTAATCTTAGGGTCATGTATTTGAGCTCCATGTTGGGCAGTTGTTTTTTTCTCTTCCTTTACCATTGTATGTGGAAGAGTGTATACTTGCATCACCACAGCGCAAATGGCTGTCCTCACTTTCACAAAATGCACTGCCCTATCAGCAAAAACTCAGGAATGTATTGACCGGGAATTGAACCCGGCCTCCCACGTGGCCGGCTAGATTTCTACCACTGAGCCACCAATGATCCACAGATGCTTAATTTTAGACTTACTCATGTACTTTAGTGTACAAAACAAAGCAGGAGAGTCAGGATGCCTTGCCTTGCCATCACCACAACTCCTCGGTTACCAAGCATTGCTAACTCAGTCGGTAAAGCATGAGACTCTTAATCTCAGGGTCGTGGGTTCGAGCCCCACATTGGGCGGATGTTTTTTTTCTTTTCCTGTACCATTGTATGTGGAACACTGTCAACTTGCCCCACCACAGCGCAAATGGCTGTCCTCACTTTCACAAAATGCACTGTCATTTCAGCAAAGACTCAGCACTGCATTGGCCGGGAATCGAACCCAGGCCTCCCGCGTGGCAGGCGAGAATTCTACCACTGAACCACCAATGCTCCACGGATACTTAATTTTACACTTACTCATGTACTTTAGTGTATGAAATAAAGCAGGAGTGTCAGGATGCCTTGCCTTGCCTTGCCATCACCTCCATACATTCACAACCAAGCCTGGCTAGCTCAGTCGGTAGAGCATGAGACTCTTAATCTCAGGGTCGTGGGTTCGACCCCCACGTAGGGCGGATGTTTTTTCTTTTCCTGTACCATTGTATGTGGAACACTGTATACTTGCACCACCACAGCGCAAATGGCTGTCCTCACTTTCACAAAATACACTGCCATATCAGCAAAAACTCAGGACTGCATTGGCCGGGAATCGATTCCGGGCCTCACGCGTGGCAGGCGAGAATTCTACCACTGAACCACCAATGCTCCACAGATGCCTAATTTTACACTTACTCATGTACTTTAGTGTATAAAACAAAGCAGGAGTGTCAGGATGCCTTGCCTTGCCATCACCTCCAAGCCTACGTAACCAAGCCCGACTAGCACAGTCGCTAGAGCATAAGACTATTAATCTTAGGGTCATGTATTTGAGCTCCATGTTGGGCAGTTGTTTTTTTCTCTTCCTGTACCATTGTATGTGGAACAGTGTATACTTGCATCACCACAGCGCAAATGGCTGTCCTCACTTTCACAAAATGCACTGCCCTATCAGCAAAAACTCAGGAATGTATTGACCGGGAATTGAACCCGGCCTCCCACGTGGCCGGCTAGATTTCTACCACTGAACCACCAATGATCCACAGATGCTTAATTTTAGACTAACTCATGTACTTTAGTGTACAAAACAAAGCAGGAGAGTCAGGATGCCTTGCCTTGCCATCACCACAACTCCTCGGTTACCAAGCATTGCTAACTCAGTCCGTAAAGGATGAGACTCTTAATCTCAGGGTCGTGGGTTCGAGCTCCACATTGGGTGGATGTTTTTTTTCTTTTCCTGTACCATTGTATGTGGAACACTGTCAACTTGCCCCACCACAGCGCAAATGGCTGTCCTCACTTTCACAAAATGCACTGCCATATCAGCAAAAGCTCAGGACTGCATTGGCCGGGAATCGAACCCAGGCCTCCCGCGTGGCAGGCGAGAATTCTACCACTGAACCACCAATGTTCCACAGATACTTAATTTTACACTTACTCGTGTACTTTAGTGTATGAAATAAAGCAGGAGTGTCAGGATGCCTTGCCTTGCCATCACCTCCATACATTCTCAACCAAGCCTGGCTAGCTCAGTCGGTAGAGCATGAGACTCTTAATCTCAGGGTCGTGGGTTCAAGCCCCACGTTGGGCGGATGTTTTTTCTTTTCCTGTACCATTGTATGTGGAACACTGTATACTTGCACCACCACAGCGCAAATGGCTGTCCACACTTTCACAAAATGCACTGCCATATCAGCAAAAATTCAGGACTGCATTGGCCGGAAATCGAACCCCGGCCTCCCGTGTGGCAGGCGAGAATTCTACCACTGAACCACCAATGCTCCACAGATACTTAACTTTACACTTACTCGTGTACTTTAGTGTATGAAATAAAGCAGGAGTGTCAGGATGCCTTGCCTCCCACGTGGCCGGCTAGATTTCTACCACTGAACCACCAATGATCCACAGATGCTTAATTTTAGACTTACTCATGTACTTTAGTGTACAAAACAAAGCAGGAGAGTCAGGATGCCTTGCCTTGCCATCACCACAACTCCTCGGTTACCAAGCATTGCTAACTCAGTCGGTAAAACATGAGACTCTTAATCTCAGGGTCGTGGGTTCGAGCCCCACATTGGGCAGATGTTTTTTTTCTTTTCCTGTACCATTGTATGTGGAACACTGTCAACTTGCACCACCACAGCGCAAATGGCTGTCCTCACTTTCACAAAATGCAGTCATATCAGCAAAAATTCAGGACTGCATTGGCCGGAAATCGAACCCGGGCCTCCTGCGTGGCAGGCGAGAATTCTACCACTGAACCACCAAAGCTCCACAGATACTTAATTTTACACTTACTCGTGTACTTTAGTGTATGAAATAAAGCATGAGTGTCAGGATGCCTTGCCTTGCCATCACCTCAATACATTCTCAACCAAGCCTGGCTAGCTCAGTCGGTAGAGCATGAGACTCTTAATCTCAGGCTCGTGGGTTCGAGCCCCACGTTGGGTGGATGTTTTTTCTTTTCCTGTACCATTGTATGTGGAACACTGTCAACTTGCACCACCACAGCGCAAATGGCTGTCCTCACTTTCACAAAATACACTGCCATATCAGCAAAAACTCAGGACTGCATTGGCCGGGAATCGATTCCGGGCCTCATGAGTGGCAGGCGAAAATTCTACCACTGAACCACCAATGCTCCACAGATGCCTAATTTTACACTTACTCATGTACTTTAGTGTATTAAACAAAGCAGGAGTGTCAGGATGCCTTGCCTTGCCATCACCTCCAAACCTACGTAACCAAACCCGACTAGCACAGTCGCTAGAGCATAAGACTATTAATCTTAGGGTCATGTATTTGAGCTCCATGTCGGGCAGTTGTTTTTTTCTCTTCCTTTACCATTGTATGTGGAACAGTGTATACTTGCATCACCACAGCGCAAATGGCTGTCCTCACTTTCACAAAATGCACTGCCATATCAGCAAAAACTCAGGACTGCATTGGCCGGGAATCGAACCCGGGCCTCCCGCGTGGCAGGCAAGAATTCTACCACTGAACCACCAATGCTCCACAGGTACTTAATTTTACACTTACTCATGTACTTTAGTGTATAAAACAAAGCAGGAGCGTCAGGATGCCTTGCCTTGCCATCACCTCCAAGCCTACGTAACCAAGCCCGACTAGCACAGTCGCTAGAGCATAAGACTATTAATCTTAGGGTCATGTATTTGAGCTCCATGTTGGGCAGTTGTTTTTTTCTCTTCCTGTACCATTGTATGTGGAACAGTGTATACTTGCATCACCACAGCGCAAATGGCTGTCCTCACTTTCACAAAATGCACTGCCCTATCAGCAAAAACTCAGGAATGTATTGACCGGGAATTGAACCCGGCCTCCCACGTGGCCGGCTAGATTTCTACCACTGAACCACCAATGATCCACAGATGTTTAATTTTAGACTTACTCATGTACTTTAGTGTACAAAACAAAGCAGGAGAGTCAGGATGCCTTGCCTTGCCATCACCACAACTCCTCGGTTACCAAGCATTGCTAACTCAGTCGGTAACGCATGAGACTCTTAATCTCAGGGTCGTGGGTTCGAGCCCCACATTGGGCGGATGTTTTTTTTCTTTTCCTGTACCATTGTATGTGGAACACTATCAACTTGCACCACCACAGCGCAAATGGCTGTCCTCACTTTCACAAAATGCACTGCCATATCAGCAAAAACTCAGGATTGCATTGTTCGGGAATTGAACCCGGGCCTCCCGCGTGGCAGGCGAGAATTCTACCACTGAACCACCAATGCTCCACAGATACTTAATTTTACACTTACTCGTGTACTTTAGTGTATGAAACAAAGCAGGAGTGTCAGGATGCCTTGCCTTGCCTTGCCATCACCTCCATACATTCGCAACCAAGCCTGGCTAGCTCAGTCGGTAGAGCATGAGACTCTTAATCTCAGGGTCGTGGGTTCGACCCCCACGTTGGGCGGATGTTTTTTTCTTTTCCTGTACCATTGTATGTGGAACACTGTATACTTGCACCACCACAGCGCAAATGGCTGTCCTCACTTTCACAAAATACACTGCCATATCAGCAAAAACTCAGGAATGTATTGACCGGGAATTGAACCCGGCCTCCCACGTGGCCGGCTAGATTTCTACCACTGAACCACCAATGATCCACAGATGTTTAATTTTAGACTTACTCATGTACTTTAGTGTACAAAACAAAGCAGGAGAGTCAGGATGCCTTGCCTTGCCATCACCACAACTCCTCGGTTACCAAGCATTGCTAACTCAGTCGGTAAAGCATGAGACTCTTAATCTCAGGGTCGTGGGTTCGAGCCCCACGTTGGGCGGATGTTTTTTCTTTTCCTGTACCATTGTATGTGGAACACTGTCAACTTGCACCACCACAGCGCAAATGGCTGTCCTCACTTTCACAAAATACACTGCCATATCAGCAAAAACTCAGGACTGCATTGGCCGGGAATCGATTCCGGGCCTCATGAGTGGCAGGCGAGAATTCTACCACTGAAACACCAATGCTCCACAGATGCCTAATTTTACACTTACTCATGTACTTTAGTGTATAAAACAAAGCAGGAGTGTCAGGATGCCTTGCCTTGCCATCACCTCCAAGCCTACGTAACCAAGCCCGACTAGCACAGTCGCTAGAGCATAAGGCTATTAATCTTAGGGTCATGTATTTGAGCTCCATGTTGGGCAGTTGTTTTTTTCTCTTCCTTTACCATTGTATGTGGAAGAGTGTATACTTGCATCACCACAGCGCAAATGGCTGTCCTCACTTTCACAAAATGCACTGCCCTATCAGCAAAAACTCAGGAATGTATTGACCGGGAATTGAACCCGGCCTCCCACGTGGCCGGCTAGATTTCTACCACTGAACCACCAATGATCCACAGATGCTTAATTTTAGACTTACTCATGTACTTTAGTGTACAAAACAAAGCAGGAGAGTCAGGATGCCTTGCCTTGCCATCACCACAACTCCTCGGTTACCAAGCATTGCTAACTCAGTCGGTAAAGCATGAGACTCTTAATCTCAGGGTCGTGGGTTCGAGCCCCACATTGAGCGGATGTTTTTTTTCTTTTCCTGTACCATTGTATGTGGAACACTGTCAACTTGCCCCACCACAGCGCAAATGGCTGTCCTCACTTTCACAAAATGCACTGTCATATCAGCAAAGACTCAGCACTGCATTGGCCGGGAATCGAACCCGGGCCTCCCGCGTGGCAGGCGAGAATTCTACCACTGAACCACCAATGCTCCACGGATACTTAATTTTACACTTACTCGTGTACTTTAGTGTATGAAATAAAGCAGGAGTGTCAGGATGCCTTGCCTTGCCATCACCTCCATACATTCTCAACCAAGCCTGGCTAGCTCAGTCGGTAGAGCATGAGACTCTTAATCTCAGGGTCGTGGGTCCGAGCCCCACGTTGGGCGGATGTTTTTTCTTTTCCTGTACCATTGTATGTGGAACACTGTATACTTGCACCACCACAGCGCAAATGGCTGTCCTCACTTTCACAAAATACACTGCCATATCAGCAAAAACTCAGGACTGCATTGGCCGGGAATCGATTCCGGGCCTCATGAGTGGCAGGCGAGCATTCTACCACTGAACCACCAATGCTCCACAGATGCCTAATTTTACACTTACTCATGTACTTTAGTGTATAAAACAAAGCAGGAGTGTCAGGATGCCTTGCCTTGCCATCACCTCCAAGCCTACGTAACCAAGCCCGACTAGCACAGTCGCTAGAGCATAAGACTATTAATCTTAGGGTCATGTATTTGAGCTCCATGTTGGGCAGTTGTTTTTTTCTCTTCCTTTACCATTGTATGTGGAACAGTGTATACTTGCATCACCACAGCGCAAATGGCTGTCCTCACTTTCACAAAATGCACTGCCCTATCAGCAAAAACTCAGGAATGTATTGACCGGGAATTGAACCCGGCCTCCCACGTGGCCGGCTAGATTTCTACCACTGAACCACCAATGATCCACAGATGCTTAATTTTAGACTTACTCATGTACTTTAGTGTACAAAACAAAGCAGGAGAGTCAGGATGCCTTGCCTTGCCATCACCACAACTCCTCGGTTACCAAGCATTGCTAACTCAGTCGGTAAAGCATGAGACTCTTAATCTCAGGGTCGTGGGTTCGAGCCCCACATTGGTCGGATGTTTTTTTTCTTTTCCTGTACCATTGTTTGTGGAACACTGTCAACTTGCACCACCACAGCGCAAATGGCTGTCCTCACTTTCACAAAATGCACTGCCATATCAGCAAAAACTCAGGACTGCATTGGCCGGGAATCGAACCCGGGCCTCCCGCGTGGCAGGCGAGAATTCTACCACTGAACCACCAATGCTCCACAGGTACTTACTTTTACACTTACTCATGTACTTTAGTGTATGAAACAAAGCAGGAGTGTCAGGATGCCTTGCCTTGCCATCACCTCCATACATTCTCAACCAAGCCTGGCTAGCTCAGTCGGTAGAGCATGAGACTCTTAATCTCAGGGTCGTGGGTTCGAGCCCCACGTTGGGCGGATGTTTTTTCTTTTCCTGTACCATTGTATGTGGAACACTGTCAACTTGCACCACCACAGCGCAAATGGCTGTCCTCACTTTCACAAAATACACTGCCATATCAGCAAAAACTCAGGACTGCATTGGCCGGGAATCGATTCCGGGCCTCACGAGTGGCAGGCGAGAATTCTACCACTGAACCACCAATGCTCCACAGATGCCTAATTTTACACTTACTCATGTACTTTAGTGTATAAAACAAAGCAGGAGTGTCAGGATGCCTTGCCTTGCCATCACCTCCAAGCCTACGTAACCAAGCCCGACTAGCACAGTCGCTAGAGCATAAGACTATTAATCTTAGGGTCATGTATTTGAGCTCCATGTTGGGCAGTTGTTTTTTTCTCTTCCTTTACCATTGTATGTGGAACAGTGTATACTTGCATCACCACAGCGCAAATGTCTGTCCTCACTTTCACAAAATGCACTGCCCTATCAGCAAAAACTCAGGAATGTATTGACCGGGAATTGAACCCGGCCTCCCACGTGGCCGGCTAGATTTCTACCACTGAACCACCAATGATCCACAGATGCTTAATTTTAGACTTACTCATGTACTTTAGTGTACAAAACAAAGCAGGAGAGTCAGGATGCCTTGCCTTGCCATCACCACAACTCCTCGGTTACCAAGCATTGCTAACTCAGTCGGTAAAGCATGAGACTCTTAATCTCAGGGTCGTGGGTTCGAGCCCCACGTTGGGCGGATGTTTTTTCTTTTCCTGTACCATTGTATGTGGAACACTGTCAACTTGCACCACCACAGCGCAAATGGCTGTCCTCACTTTCACAAAATACACTGCCATATCAGCAAAAACTCAGGACTGCATTGGCCGGGAATCGATTCCGGGCATCACGAGTGGCAGGCGAGAATTCTACCACTGAACCACCAATGCTCCACAGATGCCTAATTTTACACTTACTCATGTACTTTAGTGTATAAAACAAAGCAGGAGTGTCAGGATGCCTTGCCTTGCCATCACCTCCAAGCCTACGTAACCAAGCCCGACTAGCACAGTCGCTAGAGCATAAGACTATTAATCTTAGGGTCATGTATTTGAGCTCCATGTTGGGCAGTTGTTTTTTTCTCTTCCTTTACCATTGTATGTGGAACAGTGTATACTTGCATCACCACAGCGCAAATGGCTGTCCTCACTTTCACAAAATGCACTGCCCTATCAGCAAAAACTCAGGAATGTATTGACCGGGAATTGAACCCGGCCTCCCACGTGGCCGGCTAGATTTCTACCACTGAACCACCAATGATCCACAGATGCTTAATTTTAGACTTACTCATGTACTTTAGTGTACAAAACAAAGCAGGAGAGTCAGGATGCCTTGCCTTGCCATCACCACAACTCCTCGGTTACCAAGCATTGCTAACTCAGTCGGTAAAGCATGAGACTCTTAATCTCAGGGTCGTGGGTTCGAGCCCCACGTTGGGCGGATGTTTTTTCTTTTCCTGTACCATTGTATGTGGAACACTGTCAACTTGCACCACCACAGCGCAAATGGCTGTCCTCACTTTCACAAAATGCACTGTCATATCAGCAAAGACTCAGCACTGCATTGGCCGGGAATCGAACCCGGGCCTCCCGCGTGGCAGGCGAGAATTCTACCACTGAACCACCAATGCTCCACAGATACTTAATTTTACACTTACTCGTGTACTTTAGTGTATGAAATAAAGCAGGAGTGTCAGGATGCCTTGCCTTGCCATCACCTCCATACATTCTCAACCAAGCCTGGCTAGCTCAGTCGGTAGAGCATGAGACTCTTAATCTCAGGGTCGTGGGTCCGAGCCCCACGTTGGGCGGATGTTTTTTCTTTTCCTGTACCATTGTATGTGGAACACTGTATACTTGCACCACCACAGCGCAAATGGCTGTCCTCACTTTCACAAAATACACTGCCATATCAGCAAAAACTCAGGACTGCATTGGCCGGGAATCGATTCCGGGCCTCATGAGTGGCAGGCGAGAATTCTACCACTGAACCACCAATGCTCCACAGATGCCTAATTTTATACTTACTCATGTACTTTAGTGTATAAAACAAAGCAGGAGTGTCAGGATGCCTTGCCTTGCCATCACCTCCAAGCCTACGTAACCAAGCCCGACTAGCACAGTCGCTAGAGCATAAGGCTATTAATCTTAGGGTCATGTATTTGAGCTCCATGTTGGGCAGTTGTTTTTTTCTCTTCCTTTACCATTGTATGTGGAAGAGTGTATACTTGCATCACCACAGCGCAAATGGCTGTCCTCACTTTCACAAAATGCACTGCCCTATCAGCAAAAACTCAGGAATGTATTGACCGGGAATTGAACCCGGCCTCCCACGTGGCCGGCTAGATTTCTACCACTGAGCCACCAATGATCCACAGATGCTTAATTTTAGACTTACTCATGTACTTTAGTGTACAAAACAAAGCAGGAGAGTCAGGATGCCTTGCCTTGCCATCACCACAACTCCTCGGTTACCAAGCATTGCTAACTCAGTCGGTAAAGCATGAGACTCTTAATCTCAGGGTCGTGGGTTCGAGCCCCACATTGGGCGGATGTTTTTTTTCTTTTCCTGTACCATTGTATGTGGAACACTGTCAACTTGCCCCACCACAGCGCAAATGGCTGTCCTCACTTTCACAAAATGCACTGTCATTTCAGCAAAGACTCAGCACTGCATTGGCCGGGAATCGAACCCAGGCCTCCCGCGTGGCAGGCGAGAATTCTACCACTGAACCACCAATGCTCCACGGATACTTAATTTTACACTTACTCATGTACTTTAGTGTATGAAATAAAGCAGGAGTGTCAGGATGCCTTGCCTTGCCTTGCCATCACCTCCATACATTCACAACCAAGCCTGGCTAGCTCAGTCGGTAGAGCATGAGACTCTTAATCTCAGGGTCGTGGGTTCGACCCCCACGTTGGGCGGATGTTTTTTCTTTTCCTGTACCATTGTATGTGGAACACTGTATACTTGCACCACCACAGCGCAAATGGCTGTCCTCACTTTCACAAAATACACTGCCATATCAGCAAAAACTCAGGACTGCATTGGCCGGGAATCGATTCCGGGCCTCACGCGTGGCAGGCGAGAATTCTACCACTGAACCACCAATGCTCCACAGATGCCTAATTTTACACTTACTCATGTACTTTAGTGTATAAAACAAAGCAGGAGTGTCAGGATGCCTTGCCTTGCCATCACCTCCAAGCCTACGTAACCAAGCCCGACTAGCACAGTCGCTAGAGCATAAGACTATTAATCTTAGGGTCATGTATTTGAGCTCCATGTTGGGCAGTTGTTTTTTTCTCTTCCTGTACCATTGTATGTGGAACAGTGTATACTTGCATCACCACAGCGCAAATGGCTGTCCTCACTTTCACAAAATGCACTGCCCTATCAGCAAAAACTCAGGAATGTATTGACCGGGAATTGAACCCGGCCTCCCACGTGGCCGGCTAGATTTCTACCACTGAACCACCAATGATCCACAGATGCTTAATTTTAGACTAACTCATGTACTTTAGTGTACAAAACAAAGCAGGAGAGTCAGGATGCCTTGCCTTGCCATCACCACAACTCCTCGGTTACCAAGCATTGCTAACTCAGTCCGTAAAGGATGAGACTCTTAATCTCAGGGTCGTGGGTTCGAGCTCCACATTGGGTGGATGTTTTTTTTCTTTTCCTGTACCATTGTATGTGGAACACTGTCAACTTGCCCCACCACAGCGCAAATGGCTGTCCTCACTTTCACAAAATGCACTGCCATATCAGCAAAAGCTCAGGACTGCATTGGCCGGGAATCGAACCCAGGCCTCCCGCGTGGCAGGCGAGAATTCTACCACTGAACCACCAATGTTCCACAGATACTTAATTTTACACTTACTCGTGTACTTTAGTGTATGAAATAAAGCAGGAGTGTCAGGATGCCTTGCCTTGCCATCACCTCCATACATTCTCAACCAAGCCTGGCTAGCTCAGTCGGTAGAGCATGAGACTCTTAATCTCAGGGTCGTGGGTTCAAGCCCCACGTTGGGCGGATGTTTTTTCTTTTCCTGTACCATTGTATGTGGAACACTGTATACTTGCACCACCACAGCGCAAATGGCTGTCCACACTTTCACAAAATGCACTGCCATATCAGCAAAAATTCAGGACTGCATTGGCCGGAAATCGAACCCCGGCCTCCCGTGTGGCAGGCGAGAATTCTACCACTGAACCACCAATGCTCCACAGATACTTAACTTTACACTTACTCGTGTACTTTAGTGTATGAAATAAAGCAGGAGTGTCAGGATGCCTTGCCTCCCACGTGGCCGGCTAGATTTCTACCACTGAACCACCAATGATCCACAGATGCTTAATTTTAGACTTACTCATGTACTTTAGTGTACAAAACAAAGCAGGAGAGTCAGGATGCCTTGCCTTGCCATCACCACAACTCCTCGGTTACCAAGCATTGCTAACTCAGTCGGTAAAACATGAGACTCTTAATCTCAGGGTCGTGGGTTCGAGCCCCACATTGGGCAGATGTTTTTTTTCTTTTCCTGTACCATTGTATGTGGAACACTGTCAACTTGCACCACCACAGCGCAAATGGCTGTCCTCACTTTCACAAAATGCAGTCATATCAGCAAAAATTCAGGACTGCATTGGCCGGAAATCGAACCCGGGCCTCCTGCGTGGCAGGCGAGAATTCTACCACTGAACCACCAAAGCTCCACAGATACTTAATTTTACACTTACTCGTGTACTTTAGTGTATGAAATAAAGCATGAGTGTCAGGATGCCTTGCCTTGCCATCACCTCAATACATTCTCAACCAAGCCTGGCTAGCTCAGTCGGTAGAGCATGAGACTCTTAATCTCAGGCTTGTGGGTTCGAGCCCCACGTTGGGTGGATGTTTTTTCTTTTCCTGTACCATTGTATGTGGAACACTGTCAACTTGCACCACCACAGCGCAAATGGCTGTCCTCACTTTCACAAAATACACTGCCATATCAGCAAAAACTCAGGACTGCATTGGCCGGGAATCGATTCCGGGCCTCATGAGTGGCAGGCGAAAATTCTACCACTGAACCACCAATGCTCCACAGATGCCTAATTTTACACTTACTCATGTACTTTAGTGTATTAAACAAAGCAGGAGTGTCAGGATGCCTTGCCTTGCCATCACCTCCAAACCTACGTAACCAAGCCCGACTAGCACAGTCGCTAGAGCATAAGACTATTAATCTTAGGGTCATGTATTTGAGCTCCATGTCGGGCAGTTGTTTTTTTCTCTTCCTTTACCATTGTATGTGGAACAGTGTATACTTGCATCACCACAGCGCAAATGGCTGTCCTCACTTTCACAAAATGCACTGCCATATCAGCAAAAACTCAGGACTGCATTGGCCGGGAATCGAACCCGGGCCTCCCGCGTGGCAGGCAAGAATTCTACCACTGAACCACCAATGCTCCACAGGTACTTAATTTTACACTTACTCATGTACTTTAGTGTATAAAACAAAGCAGGAGCGTCAGGATGCCTTGCCTTGCCATCACCTCCAAGCCTACGTAACCAAGCCCGACTAGCACAGTCGCTAGAGCATAAGACTATTAATCTTAGGGTCATGTATTTGAGCTCCATGTTGGGCAGTTGTTTTTTTCTCTTCCTGTACCATTGTATGTGGAACAGTGTATACTTGCATCACCACAGCGCAAATGGCTGTCCTCACTTTCACAAAATGCACTGCCCTATCAGCAAAAACTCAGGAATGTATTGACCGGGAATTGAACCCGGCCTCCCACGTGGCCGGCTAGATTTCTACCACTGAACCACCAATGATCCACAGATGTTTAATTTTAGACTTACTCATGTACTTTAGTGTACAAAACAAAGCAGGAGAGTCAGGATGCCTTGCCTTGCCATCACCACAACTCCTCGGTTACCAAGCATTGCTAACTCAGTCGGTAACGCATGAGACTCTTAATCTCAGGGTCGTGGGTTCGAGCCCCACATTGGGCGGATGTTTTTTTTCTTTTCCTGTACCATTGTATGTGGAACACTATCAACTTGCACCACCACAGCGCAAATGGCTGTCCTCACTTTCACAAAATGCACTGCCATATCAGCAAAAACTCAGGATTGCATTGTTCGGGAATTGAACCCGGGCCTCCCGCGTGGCAGGCGAGAATTCTACCACTGAACCACCAATGCTCCACAGATACTTAATTTTACACTTACTCGTGTACTTTAGTGTATGAAACAAAGCAGGAGTGTCAGGATGCCTTGCCTTGCCTTGCCATCACCTCCATACATTCGCAACCAAGCCTGGCTAGCTCAGTCGGTAGAGCATGAGACTCTTAATCTCAGGGTCGTGGGTTCGACCCCCACGTTGGGCGGATGTTTTTTTCTTTTCCTGTACCATTGTATGTGGAACACTGTATACTTGCACCACCACAGCGCAAATGGCTGTCCTCACTTTCACAAAATACACTGCCATATCAGCAAAAACTCAGGAATGTATTGACCGGGAATTGAACCCGGCATCCCACGTGGCCGGCTAGATTTCTACCACTGAACCACCAATGATCCACAGATGTTTAATTTTAGACTTACTCATGTACTTTAGTGTACAAAACAAAGCAGGAGAGTCAGGATGCCTTGCCTTGCCATCACCACAACTCCTCGGTTACCAAGCATTGCTAACTCAGTCGGTAAAGCATGAGACTCTTAATCTCAGGGTCGTGGGTTCGAGCCCCACGTTGGGCGGATGTTTTTTCTTTTCCTGTACCATTGTATGTGGAACACTGTCAACTTGCACCACCACAGCGCAAATGGCTGTCCTCACTTTCACAAAATACACTGCCATATCAGCAAAAACTCAGGACTGCATTGGCCGGGAATCGATTCCGGGCCTCATGAGTGGCAGGCGAGAATTCTACCACTGAAACACCAATGCTCCACAGATGCCTAATTTTACACTTACTCATGTACTTTAGTGTATAAAACAAAGCAGGAGTGTCAGGATGCCTTGCCTTGCCATCACCTCCAAGCCTACGTAACCAAGCCCGACTAGCACAGTCGCTAGAGCATAAGGCTATTAATCTTAGGGTCATGTATTTGAGCTCCATGTTGGGCAGTTGTTTTTTTCTCTTCCTTTACCATTGTATGTGGAAGAGTGTATACTTGCATCACCACAGCGCAAATGGCTGTCCTCACTTTCACAAAATGCACTGCCCTATCAGCAAAAACTCAGGAATGTATTGACCGGGAATTGAACCCGGCCTCCCACGTGGCCGGCTAGATTTCTACCACTGAACCACCAATGATCCACAGATGCTTAATTTTAGACTTACTCATGTACTTTAGTGTACAAAACAAAGCAGGAGAGTCAGGATGCCTTGCCTTGCCATCACCACAACTCCTCGGTTACCAAGCATTGCTAACTCAGTCGGTAAAGCATGAGACTCTTAATCTCAGGGTCGTGGGTTCGAGCCCCACATTGAGCGGATGTTTTTTTTCTTTTCCTGTACCATTGTATGTGGAACACTGTCAACTTGCCCCACCACAGCGCAAATGGCTGTCCTCACTTTCACAAAATGCACTGTCATATCAGCAAAGACTCAGCACTGCATTGGCCGGGAATCGAACCCGGGCCTCCCGCGTGGCAGGCGAGAATTCTACCACTGAACCACCAATGCTCCACGGATACTTAATTTTACACTTACTCGTGTACTTTAGTGTATGAAATAAAGCAGGAGTGTCAGGATGCCTTGCCTTGCCATCACCTCCATACATTCTCAACCAAGCCTGGCTAGCTCAGTCGGTAGAGCATGAGACTCTTAATCTCAGGGTCGTGGGTCCGAGCCCCACGTTGGGCGGATGTTTTTTCTTTTCCTGTACCATTGTATGTGGAACACTGTATACTTGCACCACCACAGCGCAAATGGCTGTCCTCACTTTCACAAAATACACTGCCATATCAGCAAAAACTCAGGACTGCATTGGCCGGGAATCGATTCCGGGCCTCATGAGTGGCAGGCGAGCATTCTACCACTGAACCACCAATGCTCCACAGATGCCTAATTTTACACTTACTCATGTACTTTAGTGTATAAAACAAAGCAGGAGTGTCAGGATGCCTTGCCTTGCCATCACCTCCAAGCCTACGTAACCAAGCCCGACTAGCACAGTCGCTAGAGCATAAGACTATTAATCTTAGGGTCATGTATTTGAGCTCCATGTTGGGCAGTTGTTTTTTTCTCTTCCTTTACCATTGTATGTGGAACAGTGTATACTTGCATCACCACAGCGCAAATGGCTGTCCTCACTTTCACAAAATGCACTGCCCTATCAGCAAAAACTCAGGAATGTATTGACCGGGAATTGAACCCGGCCTCCCACGTGGCCGGCTAGATTTCTACCACTGAACCACCAATGATCCACAGATGCTTAATTTTAGACTTACTCATGTACTTTAGTGTACAAAACAAAGCAGGAGAGTCAGGATGCCTTGCCTTGCCATCACCACAACTCCTCGGTTACCAAGCATTGCTAACTCAGTCGGTAAAGCATGAGACTCTTAATCTCAGGGTCGTGGGTTCGAGCCCCACATTGGTCGGATGTTTTTTTTCTTTTCCTGTACCATTGTTTGTGGAACACTGTCAACTTGCACCACCACAGCGCAAATGGCTGTCCTCACTTTCACAAAATGCACTGCCATATCAGCAAAAACTCAGGACTGCATTGGCCGGGAATCGAACCCGGGCCTCCCGCGTGGCAGGCGAGAATTCTACCACTGAACCACCAATGCTCCACAGGTACTTACTTTTACACTTACTCATGTACTTTAGTGTATGAAACAAAGCAGGAGTGTCAGGATGCCTTGCCTTGCCATCACCTCCATACATTCTCAACCAAGCCTGGCTAGCTCAGTCGGTAGAGCATGAGACTCTTAATCTCAGGGTCGTGGGTTCGAGCCCCACGTTGGGCGGATGTTTTTTCTTTTCCTGTACCATTGTATGTGGAACACTGTCAACTTGCACCACCACAGCGCAAATGGCTGTCCTCACTTTCACAAAATACACTGCCATATCAGCAAAAACTCAGGACTGCATTGGCCGGGAATCGATTCCGGGCCTCACGAGTGGCAGGCGAGAATTCTACCACTGAACCACCAATGCTCCACAGATGCCTAATTTTACACTTACTCATGTACTTTAGTGTATAAAACAAAGCAGGAGTGTCAGGATGCCTTGCCTTGCCATCACCTCCAAGCCTACGTAACCAAGCCCGACTAGCACAGTCGCTAGAGCATAAGACTATTAATCTTAGGGTCATGTATTTGAGCTCCATGTTGGGCAGTTGTTTTTTTCTCTTCCTTTACCATTGTATGTGGAACAGTGTATACTTGCATCACCACAGCGCAAATGGCTGTCCTCACTTTCACAAAATGCACTGCCCTATCAGCAAAAACTCAGGAATGTATTGACCGGGAATTGAACCCGGCCTCCCACGTGGCCGGCTAGATTTCTACCACTGAACCACCAATGATCCACAGATGCTTAATTTTAGACTTACTCATGTACTTTAGTGTACAAAACAAAGCAGGAGAGTCAGGATGCCTTGCCTTGCCATCACCACAACTCCTCGGTTACCAAGCATTGCTAACTCAGTCGGTAAAGCATGAGACTCTTAATCTCAGGGTCGTGGGTTCGAGCCCCACGTTGGGCGGATGTTTTTTCTTTTCCTGTACCATTGTATGTGGAACACTGTCAACTTGCACCACCACAGCGCAAATGGCTGTCCTCACTTTCACAAAATACACTGCCATATCAGCAAAAACTCAGGACTGCATTGGCCGGGAATCGATTCCGGGCATCACGAGTGGCAGGCGAGAATTCTACCACTGAACCACCAATGCTCCACAGATGCCTAATTTTACACTTACTCATGTACTTTAGTGTATAAAACAAAGCAGGAGTGTCAGGATGCCTTGCCTTGCCATCACCTCCAAGCCTACGTAACCAAGCCCGACTAGCACAGTCGCTAGAGCATAAGACTATTAATCTTAGGGTCATGTATTTGAGCTCCATGTTGGGCAGTTGTTTTTTTCTCTTCCTTTACCATTGTATGTGGAACAGTGTATACTTGCATCACCACAGCGCAAATGGCTGTCCTCACTTTCACAAAATGCACTGCCCTATCAGCAAAAACTCAGGAATGTATTGACCGGGAATTGAACCCGGCCTCCCACGTGGCCGGCTAGATTTCTACCACTGAACCACCAATGATCCACAGATGCTTAATTTTAGACTTACTCATGTACTTTAGTGTACAAAACAAAGCAGGAGAGTCAGGATGCCTTGCCTTGCCATCACCACAACTCCTCGGTTACCAAGCATTGCTAACTCAGTCGGTAAAGCATGAGACTCTTAATCTCAGGGTCGTGGGTTCGAGCCCCACGTTGGGCGGATGTTTTTTCTTTTCCTGTACCATTGTATGTGGAACACTGTCAACTTGCACCACCACAGCGCAAATGGCTGTCCTCACTTTCACAAAATGCACTGTCATATCAGCAAAGACTCAGCACTGCATTGGCCGGGAATCGAACCCGGGCCTCCCGCGTGGCAGGCGAGAATTCTACCACTGAACCACCAATGCTCCACAGATACTTAATTTTACACTTACTCGTGTACTTTAGTGTATGAAATAAAGCAGGAGTGTCAGGATGCCTTGCCTTGCCATCACCTCCATACATTCTCAACCAAGCCTGGCTAGCTCAGTCGGTAGAGCATGAGACTCTTAATCTCAGGGTCGTGGGTCCGAGCCCCACGTTGGGCGGATGTTTTTTCTTTTCCTGTACCATTGTATGTGGAACACTGTATACTTGCACCACCACAGCGCAAATGGCTGTCCTCACTTTCACAAAATACACTGCCATATCAGCAAAAACTCTGGACTGCATTGGCCGGGAATCGATTCCGGGCCTCACGAGTGGCAGGCGAACATTCTACCACTGAACCACCAATGCTCCACAGATGCCTAATTTTACACTTACTCATGTACTTTAGTGTATAAAACAAAGCAGGAGTGTCAGGATGCCTTGCCTTGCCATCACCTCCAAGCCTACGTAACCAAGCCCGACTAGCACAGTCGCTAGAGCATAAGACTATTAATCTTAGGGTCATGTATTTGAGCTCCATGTTGGGCAGTTGTTTTTCTCTCTTCCTTTACCATTGTATGTGGAACAGTGTATACTTGCATCACCACAGCGCAAATGGCTGTCCTCACTTTCACAAAATGCACTGCCCTATCAGCAAAAACTCAGGAATGTATTGACCGGGAATTGAACCCGGCCTCCCACGTGGCCGGCTAGATTTCTACCACTGAACCACCAATGATCCACAGATGCTTAATTTTAGACTTACTCATGTACTTTAGTGTACAAAACAAAGCAGGAGAGTCAGGATGCCTTGCCTTGCCATCACCACAACTCCTCGGTTACCAAGCATTGCTAACTCAGTCGGTAAAGCATGAGACTCTTAATCTCAGGGTCGTGGGTTTGAGCCCCACATTGGGCGGATGTTTTTTTTCTTTTCCTGTACCATTGTTTGTGGAACACTGTCAACTTGCACCACCACAGCGCAAATGGCTGTCCTCACTTTCACAAAATGCACTGCCATATCAGCAAAAACTCAGGACTGCATTGGCCGGGAATCGAACCCGGGCCTCCCGCGTGGCAGGCGAGAATTCTACCACTGAACCACCAATGCTCCACAGGTACTTAATTTTACACTTACTCGTGTACTTTAGTGTATGAAACAAAGCAGGAGTGTCAGGATGCCTTGCCTTGCCATCACCTCCATACATTCTCAACCAAGCCTGGCTAGCTCAGTCGGTAGAGCATGAGACTCTTAATCTGAGGGTCGTGGGTTCGAGCCCCACGTTGGGCGGATGTTTTTTCTTTTCCTGTACCATTGTATGTGGAACACTGTCAACTTGCACCACCACAGCGCAAATGGCTGTCCTCACTTTCACAAAATACACTGCCATATCAGCAAAAACTCAGGACTGCATTGGCCGGGAATCGATTCCGGGCCTCACGAGTGGCAGGCGAGAATTCTACCACTGAACCACCAATGCTCCACAGATGCCTAATTTTACACTTACTCATGTACTTTAGTGTATAAAACAAAGCAGGAATGTCAGGATGCCTTGCCTTGCCATCACCTCCAAGCCTACGTAACCAAGCCCGACTAGCACAGTCGCTAGAGCATAAGACTATTAATCTTAGGGTCATGTATTTGAGCTCCATGTTGGGCAGTTGTTTTTCTCTCTTCCTTTACCATTGTATGTGGAACAGTGTATACTTGCATCACCACAGCGCAAATGGCTGTCCTCACTTTCACAAAATGCACTGCCCTATCAGCAAAAACTCAGGAATGTATTGACCGGGAATTGAACCCGGCCTCCCACGTGGCCGGCTAGATTTCTACCACTGAACCACCAATGATCCACAGATGCTTAATTTTAGACTTACTCATGTACTTTAGTGTACAAAACAAAGCAGGAGAGTCAGGATGCCTTGCCTTGCCATCACCACAACTCCTCGGTTACCAAGCATTGCTAACTCAGTCGGTAAAGCATGAGACTCTTAATCTCAGGGTCGTGGGTTCGAGCCCCACGTTGGGCGGATGTTTTTTCTTTTCCTGTACCATTGTATGTGGAACACTGTCAACTTGCACCACCACAGCGCCAATGGCTGTCCTCACTTTCACAAAATACACTGCCATATCAGCAAAAACTCAGGACTGCATTGGCCGGGAATCGATTCCGGGCCTCATGAGTGGCAGGCGAGAATTCTACCACTGAACCACCAATGCTCCACAGATGCCTAATTTTACACTTACTCATGTACTTTAGTGTATAAAACAAAGCAGGAGTGTCAGGATGCCTTGCCATCACCTCCAAGCCTACGTAACCAAGCCCGACTAGCACAGTCGCTAGAGCATAAGGCTATTAATCTTAGGGTCATGTATTTGAGCTCCATGTTGGGCAGTTGTTTTTTTCTCTTCCTTTACCATTGTATGTGGAAGAGTGTATACTTGCATCACCACAGCGCAAATGGCTGTCCTCACTTTCACAAAATGCACTGCCCTATCAGCAAAAACTCAGGAATGTATTGACCGGGAATTGAACCCGGCCTCCCACGTGGCCGGCTAGATTTCTACCACTGAACCACCAATGATCCACAGATGCTTAATTTTAGACTTACTCATGTACTTTAGTGTACAAAACAAAGCAGGAGAGTCAGGATGCCTTGCCTTGCCATCACCACAACTCCTCGGTTACCAAGCATTGCTAACTCAGTCGGTAAAGCATGAGACTCTTAATCTCAGGGTCGTGGGTTCGAGCCCCACATTGGGCGGATGTTTTTTTTCTTTTCCTGTACCATTGTATGTGGAACACTGTCAACTTGCCCCACCACAGCGCAAATGGCTGTCCTCACTTTCACAAAATGCACTGTCATATCAGCAAAGACTCAGCACTGCATTGGCCGGGAATCGAACCCGGGCCTCCCGCGTGGCAGGCGAGAATTCTACCACTGAACCACCAATGCTCCACGGATACTTAATTTTACACTTACTCGTGTACTTTAGTGTATGAAATAAAGCAGGAGTGTCAGGATGCCTTGCCTTGCCATCACCTCCATACATTCTCAACCAAGCCTGGCTAGCTCAGTCGGTAGAGCATGAGACTCTTAATCTCAGGGTCGTGGGTCCGAGCCCCACGTTGGGCGGATGTTTTTTCTTTTCCTGTACCATTGTATGTGGAACACTGTATACTTGCACCACCACAGCGCAAATGGCTGTCCTCACTTTCACAAAATACACTGCCATATCAGCAAAAACTCAGGACTGCATTGGCCGGGAATCGATTCCAGGCCTCACGAGTGGCAGGCGAGCATTCTACCACTGAACCACCAATGCTCCACAGATGCCTAATTTTACACTTACTCATGTACTTTAGTGTATAAAACAAAGCAGGAGTGTCAGGATGCCTTGCCTTGCCATCACCTCCAAGCCTACGTAACCAAGCCCGACTAGCACAGTCGCTAGAGCATAAGACTATTAATCTTAGGGTCATGTATTTGAGCTCCATGTTGGGCAGTTGTTTTTTTCTCTTCCTTTACCATTGTATGTGGAACAGTGTATACTTGCATCACCACAGCGCAAATGGCTGTCCTCACTTTCACAAAATGCACTGCCCTATCAGCAAAAACTCAGGAATGTATTGACCGGGAATTGAACCCGGCCTCCCACGTGGCCGGCTAGATTTCTACCACTGAACCACCAATGATCCACAGATGCTTAATTTTAGACCTACTCATGTACTTTAGTGTACAAAACAAAGCAGGAGAGTCAGGATGCCTTGCCTTGCCATCACCACAACTCCTCGGTTACCAAGCATTGCTAACTCAGTCGGTAAAGCATGAGACTCTTAATCTCAGGGTCGTGGGTTCGAGCCCCACATTGGTCGGATGTTTTTTTTCTTTTCCTGTACCATTGTTTGTGGAACACTGTCAACTTGCACCACCACAGCGCAAATGGCTGTCCTCACTTTCACAAAATGCACTGCCATATCAGCAAAAGCTCAGGACTGCATTGGCCGGTAATCGAACCCGGGCCTCCCGCGTGGCAGGCGAGAATTCTACCACTGAACCACCAATGCTCCACAGGTACTTAATTTTACACTTACTCGTGTACTTTAGTGTATGAAACAAAGCAGGAGTGTCAGGATGCCTTGCCTTGCCATCACCTCCATACATTCTCAACCAACCCTGGCTAGCTCAGTCGGTAGAGCATGAGACTCTTAATCTCAGGGTCGTGGGTTCGAGCCCCACGTTGGGCGGATGTTTTTTCTTTTCCTGTACCATTGTATGTGGAACACTGTCAACTTGCACCACCACAGCGCAAATGGCTGTCCTCACTTTCACAAAATACACTGCCATATCAGCAAAAACTCAGGACTGCATTGGCCGGGAATCGATTCCTGGCCTCACGAGTGGCAGGCGAGAATTCTACCACTGAACCACCAATGCTCCACAGATGCCTAATTTTACACTTACTCATGTACTTTAGTGTATAAAACAAAGCAGGAGTGTCAGGATGCCTTGCCTTGCCATCACCTCCAAGCCTACGTAACCAAGCCCGACTAGCACAGTCGCTAGAGCATAAGACTATTAATCTTAGGGTCATGTATTTGAGCTCCATGTTGGGCAGTTGTTTTTTTCTCTTCCTTTACCATTGTATGTGGAACAGTGTATACTTGCATCACCACAGCGCAAATGGCTGTCCTCACTTTCACAAAATGCACTGCCCTATCAGCAAAAACTCAGGAATGTATTGACCGGGAATTGAACCCGGCCTCCCACGTGGCCGGCTAGATTTCTACCACTGAACCACCAATGATCCACAGATGCTTAATTTTAGACTTACTCATGTACTTTAGTGTACAAAACAAAGGAGGAGAGTCAGGATGCCTTGCCTTGCCATCACCACAACTCCTCGGTTACCAAGCATTGCTAACTCAGTCGGTAAAGCATGAGACTCTTAATCTCAGGGTCGTGGGTTCGAGCCCCACATTGGGCGGATGTTTTTTTTCTTTTCCTGTACCATTGTATGTGGAACACTGTCAACTTGCCCCACCACAGCGCAAATGGCTGTCCTCACTTTCACAAAATGCACTGTCATATCAGCAAAGACTCAGCACTGCATTGGCCGGGAATCGAACCCGGGCCTCCCGCGTGGCAGGCGAGAATTCTACCACTGAACCACCAATGCTCCACGGATACTTAATTTTACACTTACTCGTGTACTTTAGTGTATGAAATAAAGCAGGAGTGTCAGGATGCCTTGCCTTGCCATCACCTCCATACATTCGCAACCAAGCCTGGCTAGCTCAGTCGGTAGAGCATGAGACTCTTAATCTCAGGGTCGTGGGTTCGACCCCCATGTTGGGCGGATGTTTTTTCTTTTCCTGTACCATTGTATGTGGAACACTGTATACTTGCACCACCACAGCGCAAATGGCTGTCCTCACTTTCACAAAATACACTGCCATATCAGCAAAAACTCAGGACTGCATTGGCCGGGAATCGATTCCGGGCCTCACGCGTGGCAGGCGAGAATTCTACCACTGAACCACCAATGCTCCACAGATGCCTAATTTTACACTTACTCATGTACAGATGTAGCCACCTTTATCTTGAGTGGCCGCGGCGGTTGTCCCGTTCGACCATACGCAGCGTACTGTGGCGTAGCGAGGCGCGCCTAGCCACAGAGAGGCTATCTAATCGCACGGAGACAGACATTTGACGTTTGGCGTTACCTTTACGTGTAATACCTGCGATCAGCCACCAGATGTCGCTTTTTACAATCACCACTGCGCATGCGTGTGGTCTCCCGTAAAATACAATACTGACATACATAATAAGGACTACTTTACTAAGGCGTCTCATTACGCTGCATACAGCAAATACTGTACTCATTACGCTGCATTATTTAATACAGTACTGTACAGTATATACAGTACGACACCGACGCAAATACAGTAGTACAGCATACAGTATATGATCCATCTACAATACTTTATGAATACTGTATGTGAGCGTGCAAGTCCCGCAGACAAAACACAGTACTGTAAAACCAGTAGTGTACACTGTCGCAAATGGATGTGTGTTACAAGTTCACTATTGCCTCTCAAGATTAGGAATTTTCTACAGTGTTATCGTCCTAATCCCGTGGCCATTACAGCATAATCAAAACCAACGGATTTATACATTTGTCTGCGGCGAAGTGGTGAAGTGTTTCGCTTCCTATACTCAGAATCCAGGGTTCGATTCCTTAAGTACTGTACGAATGCATGTTACTGTAGTTTTTTTCAGACACTTTATTATTTTTTTTATTCACATACTGCAAACCAGGGCATACAGTAGCTGCATGAGCGGTTCTATGCGATCGAGTCCGGTGTACCATAATGTGCAGGTTCTATGCAGGTTAAGGTACTATGCTCCGTACACAGTACACATACAATTCTGTAGCTGGGCAGACTGAATAGAAATGGCTACCACCTATGACTCCTTGCCCCACAGAGGCCCTAGGCTACGGAGCAAGTAATAGTCCAGATTGTACAGACTATGGGGCAATGCTGAATGAGCGTCACAATCCCCTAGCTAAAATACACAGTATGCATATTATGGTACACCGGACTCGATGACATACAGTACTGTAGCACACTGGCAAAATGGCCGCCGCCCCTGAACCCTTGTGCAGGTTATGGGGCAATGCTGAAGGAGCGTCACAATCCCCTAGCCAAAATACACAGGGGAGGGATAAGCTACTGTAGGATTGCATACAGTATTACGGTACACCGGACTCAATCGCATAGCACACTGTCAAAACGACCACTACCCATGAACCCCCACCTCCTGAACCCCCACCTCGTGGCAGGCAGCAGTTGGGTATGGAATGAGAAATGGCATAAGCTGTGCAGGCTACGGGGCGATGCTGAAGGAGCGTCACAATCCCCTAGCCAAAATACACAGAGATACTGTAAGCGAGGTCTATGCACATTACAGTACTGTACGTTACACCGGGCTCGGTCGCATAGCAAACTGACAAAACACAAGTTTTACAGTACATACAGTAAAGCAGGCCAAAGCTGCAGGAGAGTTTCTACTGTAAAGGTTCTATGCACCGTACGGTAATGTACACATACCTGTACAATTCTATAGCAGGGCAGACTCAATTGAAATGGCTACCGCCTGTGACTCCTACAGTAGCTCCTAGGAGGCACTCAGCTATGGAGCAAATAACAGCACAGATTTTGCAGGCTACGGGGCAATGCTGAAGGAGCGTCACAATCCCCTAGCTACAATACACAGGGGTGATAGAGATAATCGAGTGGCTGGAGGGGGGTCCCCTTGATTTAAGGGGCCCCCACTCCTCCAGGGTACTCCGGCCAGGTGTGACTAGTTGGGTATTTAATTCCATGGCCGCAGGGACCTGTATAAAAGTCTCCCCCGGCTGTGCATTATCTGTCCAGCTAGTGGAGCCCAGTGCTGATTCAAAAAATATGGGGAACCCCTACGCTTTTTTTGTCCCCCTTATTTTTTGCACCAGGACCAGGCGCAGAGCCCGGTGCTGGTTCTAAAAAGATGGGGGATCCCGTGTCCATTTTTTCCGTATTCCTTCCGGAATTCGACTGCAATTGCATATACAGTACTGTACCCCTTAATGTCACTGCTTACAGTATACAGTATTTAGACATGAGCTTGTGTACAGTATCTGTCATGAGGTGCTTTTTTCACTGACACTATAACTTTTTTCTATTGTGATATACTGTACAGAGGCGGCAAACTAGCCAAACGGGAATAATCAGCTTCTGCAGAATAAAATGAGATGCTACAGTACATGCCTATATTCTGTGAGTGACTGCGGCTCTATGAAATTAAATCAGAAAATTTAAATATGAAATGCATTACTAATGTGTGGCATTACTGTACTGTATGTGTATAAGGTGTACTACAATATTTTCTGGTGTAACATAAGGAAAGGGCACTACTGCATGGTCTAATGCAGTGGTTCTCAAACTTGGTCCTCAGGACCCCACACAGTGCATGTTTTGCAGGTAAACCAGCAAGTGCACAGATGTATTCATTACTAACTGACACATTTTAGAAGGTCCATACAGTAGGTGGAGCTAATTTTTTCACTTGTGATTCTGTGAGACCTGCAAAACCTGCACTGTGTGGGGTCCTGAGGACTGAGTTTGAGAACCTGTGGTCTAATGTAAATAAAGATGAATGTGGTGGGGTGTAATGTGAATAAGGGGCATTACTGTTAGGAGTAATGTGGTACTATGATATGATGTCATGAGAATAAGAGACACCACTGCATGATATAATGTGAATAAAGTTGCAGTACTGTGTTGTGTCATTTCATCTTCGGGTATTATTGTGTTACCATGCCCCTTCCCAGCAAGAACATACTGTACACTGTTTTGGGCTGGCACTAAATGTGCACATTGTTCTTATTTAGATTATAGGGGGTAGGAGCGCCAAAATGGGTGATGGTGCTGGGAAAGGGGTGCAGGGTTAGAGGCGGAACTACGTAGCATCTGTGCAAGAGGGCATCAGCCAAAATCTAGCCTAGGGCATCATGTTGGTCAGGTTTGGCTCTGATAATACTGTATACTGTACTCTTACTGTACTTTGCATTCAATACAGATACTGTTTGCACACAGGTTTTACATGAATCATTGGCAATGCTGCAGGAGTGTCTCATTAGGCAATCTAAAATATACCACGACTATGGGTGGGGATACAGTAGGGAAGTTCTGTCACCATAAGCTGTCTGCTGTGTATAGCATATTTCCATCTGAGATGCATTTGTGTGTTTGTAATAAGAAAAAAACATTTTACTGTACATTTAGTGGATACAGTATTTCTCCCCCATAATGACGTATCATACTGTACAGGTACCCTCATGTACTGTACCGTACCATACTGTAAAATTGAATATTTATTGGAAAAACATCAATATTAATGTAAAAATAAAGTATTACAACATCCGATTCCATGTACTGCACTGATCAAAATGTACAGTACTCTTATTCAGGACTTATAAAACTGAAAATAACTGTTCATACAGTACACATCAATAACATTACTACTGTATAATATTCTACATTAGTTTATGCAATAATCAGACAAAGGCAATTTTATCATTTTTTTTAATAATGCACCAATTTAAAATTTTAAACAGAAAATACAGAACTACATATTTGTGGCTTGACCATTTCTTTCAACTACAACAGGTAATACTTTATACAGGTGATTTATATAATTATTACAATGTTCAGGTGTGAGTACTTCTAGCCAAAATTTCTTTATCCCATCCACCAGTTGCTGTTTTGTTGTTGGCTTTGCAACACTCCTAACGTACCTCTTCAATTGAGCCCACACTAATTCGATTGGGTTCATGTCTGGTGATCTAATTAAAAAAAAAAAAAAAGCGTATAGAAAAAATTAATTACAGTACATTACAGTAAATAGAGAAAATTAAACATACAATATTGTACTGTTTATTAAACAAATTTTTTTTTTACAGTACTAGAGTGCTATCCAAAATTTTACTTGTACACTGTTGAAAGAATACTCACTCTGGTGGTGTGCGTTCCCAATTCATACCTTTCTCTTCCATAAATTTGGCTGAGGCGGAGTGTTTAGGATCATTGTCTTGGAATATCCTATGGTGAGTTGGGTAATATTTATTCACAAATGGCACCATACATTTCTCTACTATTGTTTCTTGGAAATATTTCTTATCCATGATTCCTACAGAAATCAAAAAATGTTGTTCATTAATAAGCAACTCCTTTTATTGTGCAGTTACACGTACTCTACAGTACAACATGTATTTTTACAGAACACAGGCACAGAATAAAGTATAGTACTGTACTGTACCTTCGAAAAATAATAGGGGACCAGCTCCTAATCGTGATATGCCTCCCCATACATGGATTTTCAATGGATGCTTTGGGCGTGGTTTTAAAGAGATATGGTTACGTTTCCTGAATGACATTCTGGAGAACCGCTCAAGGGCAACAGACGATTCATCTGTGAAAATGACATCATCAAATGTTTCACCACTCTCAATCCATCGCCGTGCCTGTTCCACTCTCTTTTCTTTATTCACATCTCTTATCATTGGAGATATCCTGTGAAGAGCCAAAAATAATGAAATCAGATACAGTTATGAAATTACAGATTTACAGATTACTGTATATACAGTAGACTGTATGTGCAGTATACTGTATTATATACCTACTGTATACATTAAACTGTACATACAGTACATTAAGTTACATACAGAGTAATATATATATACATACTGTACATACACACAAACACACACACACAGTATACAGTATGTAATCATCACAATAAGCCGGCAATGCTTCATTGCTGTCTCTGAGTGCCTATACAGTAGGTATCTCTTTTGGGATAGAATACTGTATATACAGTATATACACACACACATACTGTATATAGTATAAAGTACACACTCTGTATAATGATTTATGGCATTATTATATCACGTATCAAGGGATTATTAACAGTGCATTTACTGTATGGTTTATACTGCTTTCAGTATTTTACCTTGTTGCGCCAAAGGTCCATCCCATTTTCCGTCGCATCCTTCTGATGCTGGTGGCCGATATGTCCAGGTCATACTTGGAATGGAGAATTCGTTTTATTTGCAGAGCAGTACGCTCATCATCCTCACGAGTTAGTTCCTCCACAATTTGTTGCACTCTCCTACAGTACAATACAGTATGAAAAATATGAATTCATGAACAGCACAATCACAGTTACAATTGATGAAGTTTTTATTTTATTTCAAAAAAATTGTTTATGGTATAAAGCAAGTCATTTAAACATTACAGTAGTGTACAGTACGTACCATGTGCATTTTGTAGGAAATACAAATCTGGGCGTTGTTCTCTCGAATGCATGATAGCGCACCGTTTCTAAAGTGACTATAATGCCACTTTCCTTGAGCCATGCATGGATCTCTTTGATGGTTTTATTTTCTTTTTTCATGTTGGCGATTATCTTGCTCATCGTTTTGTTGATAGTTACTGGCATGTTGTCCAACTATAATTCCTGTATGGAGAGAAAACATTTGTGAATACTGTAGTCTAAAATTTACACATCTGAAAATGCATAAGAGTTTTATGATAGAAGTTAATACTGTACATGTTTACTATCCAGTACCTGATGTTCAAATTTAAGTATTGTATACTGTACAGTACTGAAAATACAACTTCAGTGTTATGGACTGCAATTAGTTTCCTGTATGAAACAGATACAGTACAGTAAATAACCCTCCTTGGAAGTGCATGGGCCCTGTGAGACTTACAGTAGTGTACAGCATAAGGGTCGACTGACATGATGTACAAGCATTACATACAGTACATGTCAGTACTGTATGTAAATTCTTCAATTATTGCCTAACAACAATGCTGCTTACTGTATATTAAATACTGTAGGCCTAGAAATGTGCATCTCAATATAGTAGTTAAAAACACAGGGGCCTATGTGGATAAGCGAGTTCTATGCACACAAAAAATGGCCACCGACCGTGAACCCCCAGCACGTGGCAGCGCTCGGATATGTAGTGAGATACAGTATGGCATACATTTCACAGTTCAGGGGGCAATGCTGAAGGAGCGTCACAATCCCCTAGCTCAATTACATTGGGATAAGCGAGGTCTATGCACATTACGGTATACCGAGCTGGATCGCTTAGCAACCTGACAAAATGGCCGCCGACCGTGAACTCCCAGCACGTGGCAGCGCTCGGATATGTAGTGAGATACAATATGGCATACATTTCACAGTTCAGGGGGCAATGCTGAAGGAGCGTCACAATCCCCTAGCTCAATTACATTGGGATAAGCGAGGTCTACTGTATGCACATTACGGTATACCGAGCTGGATCGCTTAGCAACCTGACAAAATGGCCGCCGACCGTGAACTCCCAGCACGTGGCAGCGCTCGGATATGTAGTGAGATACAATATGGCATACATTTCACAGTTCAGGGGGCAATGCTGAAGGAGCGTCACAATCCCCTAGCTCAATTACATTGGGATAAGCGAGGTCTATGCACATTACGGTATACCGAGCTGGATCGCTTAGCAACCTGACAACATGGCCGCCGACCGTGAACTCCCAGCACGTGGCAGCGCTCGGATATGTAGTGAGAGATGGTATACATTTTAAAATACACCGGGATAAGTTGTACAGGCCATGGAGCAATGCACAGGGACATTCATCATTTACGTACAGTATATAAATAATTGTAAACCGTAAATGAAAGAATTACCGGTCAAATACTGTATGACGAAACTGTGTCAATGAGCTGGAACAGTATGGCCTGTGAAGAAGTTATCGAAGGCAGAAACGGAGAGCAAATTATCAGGAGATTTCTGAAAGGTCGGAGAAGATCCACACAGCAAGTCTGCCTACGAGGAAACAGCTTTGCAAAGTGGGTAGCGGGGCGGTGACTGAGACGCTCTTTTATTCACATTCACACAAAAGGAATTCTTACCGCTGTGATTGGTGCCAATATAGGCGCATTCATCCTTACACCAATCACAGAGCATACTGTACAGGTACTTTTGAATGTGAATAAAAGAGCGTCTCAGTCACCGCCCGCTACCCACTTTGCAAATCTGTTTCCTCGTAGGCAGACTTGCTGTGTGGATCTTCTCCGACCTTTCAGAAATCTCCTGATAATTTGCTCTCCGTTTCTGCCTTCGAAAACTTCTTCACAGGCCATACTGTTCCAGCTCATTGACACAGTTTCGTCATACAGTATTTGACCGGTAATTCTTTCATTTACGGTTTACAATTATTTATATACTGTACGTAAATGATGAATGTCCCTGTGCATTGCTCCATGGCCTGTACAACTTATCCCGGTGTATTTTAAAATGTATACCATCTCTCACTACATATCCGAGCGCTGCCACGTGCTGGGAGTTCACGGTCGGCGGCCATGTTGTCAGGTTGCTAAGCGATCCAGCTCGGTATACCGTAATGTGCATAGACCTCGCTTATCCCAATGTAATTGAGCTAGGGGATTGTGACGCTCCTTCAGCATTGCCCCCTGAACTGTGAAATGTATGCCATATTGTATCTCACTACATATCCGAGCGCTGCCACGTGCTGGGAGTTCACGGTCGGCGGCCATTTTGTCAGGTTGCTAAGCGATCCAGCTCGGTATACCGTAATGTGCATACAGTAGACCTCGCTTATCCCAATGTAATTGAGCTAGGGGATTGTGACGCTCCTTCAGCATTGCCCCCTGAACTGTGAAATGTATGCCATATTGTATCTCACTACATATCCGAGCGCTGCCACGTGCTGGGAGTTCACGGTCGGCGGCCATTTTGTCAGGTTGCTAAGCGATCCAGCTCGGTATACCGTAATGTGCATACAGTAGACCTCGCTTATCCCAATGTAATTGAGCTAGGGGATTGTGACGCTCCTTCAGCATTGCCCCCTGAACTGTGAAATGTATGCCATATTGTATCTCACTACATATCCGAGCGCTGCCACGTGCTGGGAGTTCACGGTCGGCGGCCATTTTGTCAGGTTGCTAAGCGATCCAGCTCGGTATACCGTAATGTGCATACAGTAGACCTCGCTTATCCCAATGTAATTGAGCTAGGGGATTGTGACGCTCCTTCAGCATTGCCCCCTGAACTGTGAAATGTATGCCATACTGTATCTCACTACATATCCGAGCGCTGCCACGTGCTGGGGGTTCACGGTCGGTGGCCATTTTTAGTGTGCATAGAACTCGCTTATCCACATAGGCCCCTGTGTTTTTAACTACTATATTGAGATGCACATTTCTAGGCCTACAGTATTTAATATACAGTAAGCAGCATTGTTGTTAGGCTTTACGCTACCCACTTTGCAAATCTGTTTCCTCGTAGGCAGACTTGCTGTGTGGATCTTCTCCGACCTTTCAGAAATCTCCTGATAATTTGCTCTCCGTTTCTGCCTTCGAAAACTTCTTCACAGGCCATACTGTTCCAGCTCATTGACACAGTTTCGTCATACAGTATTTGACCGGTAATTCTTTCATTTACGGTTTACAATTATTTATATACTGTACGTAAATGATGAATGTCCCTGTGCATTGCTCCATGGCCTGTACAACTTATCCCGGTGTATTTTAAAATGTATACCATCTCTCACTACATATCCGAGCGCTGCCACGTGCTGGGAGTTCACGGTCGGCGGCCATGTTGTCAGGTTGCTAAGCGATCCAGCTCGGTATACCGTAATGTGCATAGACCTCGCTTATCCCAATGTAATTGAGCTAGGGGATTGTGACGCTCCTTCAGCATTGCCCCCTGAACTGTGAAATGTATGCCATATTGTATCTCACTACATATCCGAGCGCTGCCACGTGCTGGGGGTTCACGGTCGGTGGCCATTTTTAGTGTGCATAGAACTCGCTTATCCACATAGGCCCCTGTGTTTTTAACTACTATATTGAGATGCACATTTCTAGGCCTACAGTATTTAATATACAGTAAGCAGCATTGTTGTTAGGCAATAATTGAAGAATTTACATACAGTACTGACATGTACTGTATGTAATGCTTGTACATCATGTCAGTCGACCCTTATGCTGTACACTACTGTAAGTCTCACAGGGCCCATGCACTTCCAAGGAGGGTTATTTACTGTACTGTATCTGTTTCATACAGGAAACTAATTGCAGTCCATAACACTAATATTAAGCCCACTCCATTATCCACTCCTCCCCTGTGTATTAAACACCCCCTACCACCCTGGAAGTCATGTACTGTACCAGGGCCCCTTCATTCAGCACAATGCCCCCTTCTACAGTTTAGTGTTCTCCTTCCTGCCCCATCTGTGCAGTAAAGGAATAATTAGCAGAAATTATTTCTCCAGGTCCTACTGTACATACTGAGCGAAAGATAGAACCCCCCCTATCCCCCGCGGAGCATCAAAGCTGCCGCTGATAGCTCCCCCCACCCCTTCCGCTGGTGAGTGGGTAGGGGCCCCAGTGCATTGCTGTGTCCAGGGGCCCACACTGCTGTTAAGATGGCTCTAGTAATTGAGCTAGGGGATTGTGACGCTCCTTCAGCATTGCCCCTGGACTGTACCATACTGTATCTCACTCCATATCCAAGCGCTGCCACGTGCTGGGAGTTCACGGTCGGTGGCCATTTTGTCAGGTTGCTAAGCGATCCAGCTCGGTATAACGTAATGTACATAGACCTTGCTTATCCCGGTGTACTACAGGTATGTGCAGTAGTACTGAATGATTGCTATCACTTGTGGTGAAACACCTATCTTATCAAATACAGTAACTACTGTACAGTATAGTTGTTCGCACAGGTGATGGTAATCATACTGTATATTTAAACTGAAGTCCGTAACAGAGCATTCTGTCCCTCCTGCAGAGGTTCTTGTTGGGAGGCACAGGGAAAAAAGGCAAATACTGTACAGTACAGTATTTGCACTTTACTGTTGTGCACTTTATTTGAAAATGTACAGTTGTTTGCTATTTTTAGCATGCTGTGCTTTACATGTTTTCTTATTGTGGTTTTTATATTTTTAGACAAAAGACAAAGAATGCAGACTACCAGATTTTACGGGAGTGCCAAAACCCACCCATCAGTGGCACAGAAACTTGCTGCATTAGTTCCACAAAAGAAGAAGAAAACTGCCAAGGCGGCTCAGAAAGAAAATGTGGTGAAACCACGAAAAAATGCCAAGGCAAAGAATAATACGTTGGAGATGATATGTGGTGTGGCAAATGATGTAATTGTTCCATCTCCTGCAGATCACAGTGTTCAGCCAATGAATCTGGAAATACCGGTGCTAGAGGACGTGACAAACACGCTGCATCAGGAAGCTTCTTTTTTGGACCATGTAGCCACCCCTGGACAAGAAGACATGACACATTCACCACGAAGAAGGTTGCATTTCACAGATGTGAACACCAAAGTGCAGGACTGCCAGTGTACCTGTCCTGTTTTACTAAAGGAGCTACTCAGTAAGGTGACCAATATGGAGTCAGAAGTTGGTGGACAGGTCAATCAGCTGCAGACCGATGTGGCTGGCCTTAAAGAAGGCATAAAGGAACAGATGGTAGAAGCCATGAAGAAAGTCATTGAACAAACGAGGGAAGAATGGCAAGTTGGAGTTTGCCGCACCATCATTGCAACACACCACCAAGCGGTTCAAGTCAGCGGCCTGGACGACCGAGGCCTGGAGGACCGCAGAGGAGGCCTGGAGGACCGCAGAGGAGGCCTGGAGGACCGCAGAGGAGGCCTGGAGGACCGCAGAGGAGGCCTGGAGGACCGCAGCGGACTGGACGAAGTCAGCGGCATGGACGACCGCAGAGGAGGCCTGGAGGACCGCAGAGGAGGCCTGGAGGACCGCAGAGGAGGCCTGGAGGACCGCAGCGGACTGGACGAAGTCAGCGGCATGGACGACCGCAGAGGAGGCCTGGAGGACCGCAGAGGAGGCCTGGAGGACCGCAGAGGAGGCCTGGAGGACCGCAGAGGAGGCCTGGAGGACCGCAGCGGACTGGACGAAGTCAGCGGCCTGGAGGACCGCAGAGGAGGCCTGGAGGACCGCAGAGGAGGCCTGGAGGACCGCAGAGGAGGCCTGGAGGACCGCAGAGGAGGCCTGGATGACCGCAGAGGAGGCCTGGACGACCGCAGAGGAGGCCTGGACGACCGCAGAGGAGACCTGGAGGACCGCAGCGGACTGGACGAAGTCAGCGGCATGGACGACCGCAGAGGAGGCCTGGAGGACCGCAGAGGAGGCCTGGAGGACCGCAGAGGAGGCCTGGAGGACCGCAGAGGAGGCCTGGACGACCGCAGAGGAGGCCTGGACGACCGCAGAGGAGACCTGGAGGACCGCAGCGGACTGGACGAAGTCAGCGGCATGGAGGACCGCAGAGGATGCCTGGAGGACCGCAGAGGAGACCTGGAGGACCGCAGAAGAGACCTGGAGGACCGCAGAGGCCTGGACCACAGCAGCGGACTGGACGAAGTCAGCGACTTGGGCGAACGCAGAGGAGGCCTGGAGGACCGCAGAAGAGACCTGGAGGACCGCAGAAGAGACCTGGAGGACCGCAGAAGAGACCTGGAGGACCGCAGAGGCCTGGACCACAGCAGCGGACTGGACGAAGTCAGCGACTTGGGCGAACGCAGAGGAGGCCTGGAGGACCGCAGAGGAAACATGGAGGACCGCAGAGGAGGCCTGGAGGACCGCAGAGGAGGCCTGGAGGACCGCAGAGGAGGCCTGGAGGACCGCAGAGGAGGCCTGGAGGACCGCAGAGGAGGCCTGGAGGACCGCAGAAGAGACCTGGAGGACCGCAGAGGAGGCCTGGAGGACCGCAGAGGAGGCCTGGAGGACCGCAGAAGAGGCCTGGAGGACCGCAGAGGAGGCCTGGAGGACCGCAGAGGAGGCCTGGAGGACCGCAGAGGAGGCCTGGAGGACCGCAGAGGAGGCCTGGAGGACCGCAGAGGAGGCCTGGAGGACCGCAGAGGAGGCCTGGAGGACCGCAGAGGCCTGGACCACAGCAGCGGACTGGACGAAGTCAGCGACTTGGACGACCGCAGAGGAGGCCTGGAGGACCGCAGAAGAGACCAGGAGGACCGCAGAAGAGACCAGGAGGACCGCAGAAGAGACCTGGAGGACCGCAGAGGAGGCCTGGAGGACCGCAGAGGGCTGGACGACCGCAGAGGCCTGGATTCAAGTGTGCTGTTGCCAGGAACACCAATGATGACCAGCACACCTGCTCACAGGCCACTTCGCAATACATTCGGAGGCTCTCTGAACAATATTGCCCTGGCTGTCATCTCAACTTCCCTGGACGACCATCTGTACAGAGCTTCAAATGGACATATTCAGAAATATGCATATTCTCTGTTCCAGCACCATGTACGGTACGACAAATACTTGACGTGGGCCAATCGTGTGAACTTTGATGGTTCCAAGGGCAAACTTCCGCTGCCCAAAAATCTGGTACATGACATCATGGCTAGGTGTGAACGCCGCGTGAGGATTGGTGATCCAGAAAAGAGGAAGATAAGGGATACCATAAACTCTGTGCTGAGAACGAAGAGGAAAATGACTTGGAAGCTCGACTATGATGAAACCAGATCATTACCTACCTCCTAGCTTCAGCACATCAGCTTCACACAGCTGAAGCTAAAAAATTGTGTCAATGTACCTGTATGACCTGTACATTTTCTGGGGCTGCATGCACTGTGCTGAATCCACTTGGAGCAGCTCGGTTACTCAAAGGGGAGTGCATGAACTTGGCTCACCACATTCCTGGTAATGTAAGGGCCTGTTACAAGTTGCCCCTTTTATTCCTGTTGATTTTTTGGGCGCTGCTGTATCTATCCAGTAGCAGCCGAGTCCATTGTGCTGTGTCCATCTGGGGCCTTGGGCTGCGTTTCCATCCAGGGGCTGCTGTTGTCAGTCCTCTATTCTGGTGTCCGTATGCGACAGTGTTAAAAAGCAAAAGACAAAAACGAAAAATAATTCAAAAAAGCAAAACCTAAAAATAAAGTACAAAAACCATTACCCCGCACCACCACCACAAAAAAATAAATTATAAAAATGTTAAAGTTGATATTGTTACTGTATTTGTGCTGTTACCTTTTGATTAAAGTACCGTACAGTATGTGTGATGTTGGCTTTATTACAATACAGTACAGTATGTGTGATGTTACATGTTCCAAATGATTTTGTCCGTAAATAAAGTGTTTCTTAAAATAAACATGACGTGGTTTCCAATGTTTGTATTCCCAACTTCCTGTACTGTATAAATTAGTACTACTGTATGATGGGAATTCAATTAAGAGTGGTATACTGTATGTAAAACAACTTGGTTAGGCATCTTGCATTTCATATTTTAATAAAAACCACAGGAAACTTCTATTTTTAAAAGTTTATTGAAGAAAAAAAAGGTGTTTTTTTTTAAATAAAGTTTGAAAGTTAATTAAAACAAAAAAGTAGTTTGTTCTTCGTTACATTCTTTTCTTGTGTATATAGATATCTGTGGGGGAAAAAAAAAAAAAAGTATTAAAGTAAAGACACTCATGTTCATTTGTTTTCCAAGAAAATTTGTGGAACCACACAGCCCAGCAATAAGTCATGCTGGGCTGTGTGGTTCCACAAAAGGCATGCGGTACAAAGTGAAATAGTGGTGTCAGTGGTCAGCACTTTGACACGCTAACATTTGTGGAACCACACAGCAATGGCTGACACACATAAAATGGCTGACACACACAAAATGCCTGACACACACAAAATGCCTGACACACACAAAATGCCTGACACACACAAAATGCCTGACACACACATGCTGGAGTGAAAACACATGTTTGCCAAACAGTCGACAGCACATGTCGGCCAGATGGCCGACCAAACTTGCTCCAAATCACCCCAAACTGGCCAGAAAGCACCCCAGCACACTCAGGAGGTACTGTACACCACAGCTAAATTAGGAGAGAATTTCATTACAAACAGCCAGATCTTGCAGATTATCTGCCAGATAATTGTATGGTGTACAGTATGCCTATCTTATACAGTAGAAAAAGATACTATACAATGGAGTACAAGAACAAAAATTTTTATTAAATAAAATTAAATTAAACTTAATAAAATATTAAAATAGTGGTCCACTAGGAGGTGGACCACCACCCGCTGGAGCTGGATGGCACGCTGCAACTGTTCTGTGGGAAAAAAAGGACAGTATTACAAAACAAATACTGAATACTTTACAGTGTAGTAATGGCAATACAGTACTTTACTCTATATTAGACAATATTGTTATTTACAATGTACAGTACTGTATTGTCAGTACAGTAAATCAAACACTACTGTATGCTGTCGAGGTAATTTAAACATTGCTTTAGTTTACCTCTTGTATAAGTGGGCTGCTGCCTGCCCGCTTCTGGGCCAGCCCACCTATCTTGCCCCTGTCTGGGGCCCCCATAAATAATTGGCACTATATTGGAGAAAAAAAAACATTTAGTCACATTCAAATAGTAAACAATTATTACTGTATACTGTAGGTACAGTATTATACTGTATTGCTGGTATTCAAAATATAAAGTACTGTACAAGAGTTTAGCTTCAATAGGTCATAAACAAATTGTCAAAGGAATTAAACACCACAGTACAAATACTGTAGACATTTACTGTATGTATTAGCAGTCATGACATTTCATGACCGCTTCAGAAAAAAGAGGGTTACAGTACTGTAGGTGGTGTTGTAGGGAGTACTATCCATAATAGTGGACTGTACTCAGAGCCAGCCATAAATAATATGATTCCCTAGTCAAGTTTTTGGATGCTGCCCCCTTGCACAGATGCTATTTCCGCCTCTGAGCCTGTACCCCTTTCCCAGCACCATCACCCCTCAACCATAGCAGTCGTCATTTTGGTGCTCCTCCAACTTACTGTACTGTATGTTTAAAATAGCAACAGTGTGCACATTCGGTGTGCATCCCAAAACGGTGCATGTTCTTGCTGGGAAGGGGCAAGGCCACACAGTAATTCCCCAATCTGAAATGACGCCACACAGTACTGCAACTTTATTCACAACATATCATGCAATAGTGTCTCTTTTTCTCGTTACATCATATGATAGTACCACATTACTCCTCAAAGTATTCCCACTTATTCACATTGCATCACATCATATTGCTCTTTGTTCACATTAGACCACACAGTAGTGCCCTTGCTACAGTATATGTTACACAACAAAGTACTGTATACACATAATGCTGCACATTAGTAATGCATTTTGTATGCACAGAATATACTGTAGGCATGCTGCATATCATATTAATCAGCAGAAGCTGCTTGTGCCCCTGGGCATTTGGCAAGTATGCCTATGCCTAGGGCAGGCTCAGACTGGAGATCAGTACGTAATCCCGCTGGACGGGATCCCGGCAGTCAAAATACAGACGCCGGAATCCCGACCACACAATCCCGACAGGGGCGGCGAGCGGAAAGCAGCCCCTTGCATGCTTGCTTCGCTCGCCACGCGGTGGGCACGGTGCCTCGCTACGCTCTACACACTATTATATCAGTAGTCAGGAAACGCAGCATGCATTTGTGGAGTGAAGAGGGTGAAAAAGGAGAGAAAGTACAGTTTGTACTGTAAGGTTATGTCAGAGGGTGTGAAGATGATCAGCTCAGTGTTATACATGTTACAGTAAGTTAGAATACAGTACAGTGCATTATGTATTTCTATTTTATTACCAGGTGTCTCCTCCACTGGTTGGCGACGGACTGTAAAAAGATAATACAGTACAGTTAGTCATATCAGTTTGACTTAAAATAATGTTGGAGAAAAAAAAATACTGTAATTACAGTACCAACTATTGCTACTGTACAGTATACTGTATTTACCAAAAATGTATTCTGGCTCGTCGTCTGTGGGTAAAAGAGAAGAATATTATAAGATACAGTATACAGTAAAAAGTATAGTAATAGTACACTAGTGTCCAGGCCCAGTGTCAGGTGGGTAAAAAAAGGTATGCTTGTGACAGGCATGGTGATTCCAAGGGACCCCACCGAGACCATCAGAAAATTTGTGAGTGACCCGTATGCCGGTGATTATGACTAGAATAAGGTACAGTAGCAACTCTTTTTTCTTTTGAATTATGTATACTGTACAGTACTGTATGTGCATATTGTACAGTACACTTAAAATATTTAGCAGTTACTGTAGTGGTAATTTTTGGGATGACAGTATTAGCATACTGTAAGCATCCAACTGAGGCCCCCAAACAGATGCCGCCACTAGGTACAGTACGTGCCTCTCGTGCCTAATGGGAAATTCATCACTGACAGTATCTAGAGAGATGAATGGAGAGACAGTGACAAGGGGTGAGAGAGAGAGAGAGAGAGAAATTGAGTAAGATGGGTGTTTTTTTTAGAACAGGATGTTGTCCATACAGTAGCAACCAATCAAATATTACCTACTGTACTGTATTATCGTCTGTAAGTGTAACTAGATACTGTAAATGTTAATGTGGGATGTGATCGGTTGCTACTGTATGGGCAATATCACCAGTTCAAACAAAAACAATTTTCATCCGATTTCTACGCATTTGCCAGAAAAATCTGATGAAAAGTGCTACTCTGATGGCATCAGATCAATGTCAGTAATAATTCTTACCACTAAATGCAGCAGCATCATCATCATCCTCCTCCTCCTCCTCCGTGGCCTGTTCCAGTGTAGGGCCTGTGAAAAAAAACATTAATGTGAAAAAAAAAAAAGGTTAATTCCAGGAAATACACATACCCTCCAACATGGTACAAAATGCTCTGGTTCTGGACTTCCCTCTTAATTTATTATTGCCATCACCTGTGAAGAAACAGCTTTCTTATCATATAACTAGTTCAACACAGGTGATGGAAATCATAAATTAAGAGGGAAGTCTAGAAACAGAGCAGTGCGGCGGGTCATGTTGGAGGGTCTGCATACAGAAACATAGAATTTGATGACAAATACTGTAAGAACCACTTTGCCCATCTAATCTGCCTCTTTTTTTTAACCTTTTTTTTACATCAAACCTTATAACAATTTTCCCCAAACATCACATGATGCAAAGATAAATAAATAAAAAAATAAATAAAAAAAGAGGTGCAAGATGGAATTGTGATTGGGCCCTCCCAACCACCCTTATGTTATATAAACAGGGTCTGCCACACGACTGTGGCTGAAATGACTGGTTGGTTTGGGCCCCCACCAAAAAAAGAAGCAATCAATCTCTCCTTGCTCAAACTGGCTCTACAGAGGCACGATGTACCGGACTGGACTTACTTAATGGGTGCAGTGAGGTGATGGACATAGAGGTAGAGTCCTGGTCCTCCTCCTCCGCCACCGCCTGTGACAGTGTAGGGCCTGTGAAAGCAAAAAATCCATGAAATATACTTTTGTATTCTGTGTTGAATACAGTAAAGCAAAAATTCAGTCAGGAATTGGAGGAGGAGAGTAAATTTCGCACACAGAGACGAGAATGTCGAGGCCAGAATCAGGGGGTAGTGGAGGAGGGTTAGGATACCGTACCTCACCCTGTTGGGATTGCTGCAATCAGGATGCCACTGTCGGTCACCTGACCGCTAGAATCCTGACTGCTGGTCACGCAAACCCAACCCATTGGTTTAACACAATGTACAGTACAGTACAATACTGCAGTTTACTTACCAAGTTGGGGAGAGGGTTTTTCATCCTCACTGTCAATAATTACTGAGTTGAAAATAAAAAAATATTATAAACAAAATACAGTAGAGTACAGTTACTACAAAATTGCACAGTAGTACAGTGCTACAGGAGGCAGAGATATATTCATAATACAGTAGGAGCAGAATGACTGTCCAGCGGTAGGGGACATACAGTACTGTATTTAAAAGACCTGCTGTCTGGATCCCGACATTCAGAATGCAGAGTGTGGATTCAGAGTATGATTGGAGGGTTAGGCTAGTGGAGGGTGGGTCGGATGCACAATTTTGGGCACCATAATACAAAATGGATATCGTGGAACTACAAAAGGTTTAGAGGCGGGCGACCAAAGTGATGAAGTGGATTGAGAAGATGGAATACAAGGAAAGGCAGGCTAGGCATGTTTACATTGGAAAAGAGGAGATTAAGAGGGGACATGATTAACCTTTACAAATATACTGTATACAGTAAGGGGACAATACACAGGAACGGTTTTTGATAAGATGGACACAGAGGACACGTGCACAGTAACTCTTGTTGAAGTAGAGGCGATTTCGCACAGAGGCGAAAAGGGGTCTTCACAGTGAGGGGAATACTGTACAGTACATGTTTGGAATTCCCTGCCTGAAAAGTAATAAAAGTGGACTTGGTCAATACTTTTAAGAATGGGCTTGAGAAAATCCTACTGTACTTACTATAATCTGGCTCCTCTTCCTCCCCCGAATCAATGGGAATGAGCTCCTCCTCTGTATCAATTACGAGGCGGTCTGTGTGTAAAAGATGACAAGTATTGTAAAATACAAAAATTACAGTAATACTGTAGGAAACTAGTGTGTCTGTAACAAAAAGTAATTATTACCACTTCCGGAGCTCTCGGATGCAGCAGGTGGTGGTGGTGGTGGTGTTGGTACTGTGGGAAAAAAAATAACAGTACTGTAAGTGAAGCTGTCAATTTGAAACATGTACTGTACAGTATCCAGGACACATGTACAGTAGTGTAACAACGATGACAGTAGCACCAGAATTCTCGTTACACAATACCTGGCAGCGCAGCAGGTGGTGGTGGTGGTGGTGGTGGTGGTGGTGGTACTGTGGGAAAAAAAATAACAGTACTGTAAGTGAAGCTGTCAATTGGAAACATGTACTGTACAGTATCCAGGACACATGTACAGTAGTGTAACAACGATGACAGTAGCACCAGAATTCTCGTTACACAATACCTGGCAGCGCAGCAGGTGGTGGTGGTGGTGGTGGTGGTACTGTGGGAAAAAAAATAACAGTACTGTAAGTGAAGCTGTCAATTGGAAACATGTACTGTACAGTATCCAGGACACATGTACAGTAGTGTAACAACGATGACAGTAGCACCAGAATTCTCGTTACACAATACCTGGCAGCGCAGCAGGTGGTGGTGGTGGTGGTGGTGGTACTGTGGGAAAAAAAATAACAGTACTGTAAGTGAAGCTGTCAATTGGAAACATGTACTGTACAGTATCCAGGACACATGTACAGTAGTGTAACAACGATGACAGTAGCACCAGAATTCTCGTTACACAATACCTGGCAGCGCAGCAGGTGGTGGTGGTGGTGGTGGTGGTGGTGGTACTGTGGGAAAAAAAATAACAGTACTGTAAGTGAAGCTGTCAATTGGAAACATGTACTGTACAGTATCCAGGACACATGTACAGTAGTGTAACAACGATGACAGTAGCACCAGAATTCTCGTTACACAATACCTGGCAGCGCAGCAGGTGGTGGTGGTGGTGGTGGTGGTACTGTGGGAAAAAAAATAACAGTACTGTAAGTGAAGCTGTCAATTGGAAACATGTACTGCACAGTATCCAGGACACATGTACAGTAGTGTAACAACGATGACAGTAGCACCAGAATTCTCGTTACACAATACCTGGCAGCGCAGCAGGTAGTGGTGGTGGTGGTGGTGGTGGTGGTGGTACTGTGGGAAAAAAAATAACAGTACTGTAAGTGAAGCTGTCAATTTGAAACATGTACTGTACAGTATCCAGGACACATGTACAGTAGTGTAACGATGACAGTCACACCAGAATTCTCGTTACACAATACCTGGCAGCGCAGCAGGTGGTGGTGGTGGTGGTGGTGGTGGTGGTACTGTGGGAAAAAAAATAACAGTACTGTAAGTGAAGCTGTCAATTTGAAACATGTACTGCACAGTATCCAAGACACATGTACAGTAGTGTAACAACGATGACAGTAGCACCAGAATTCTCGTTACACAATACCTGGCAGCGCAGCAGGTGGTGGTGGTGGTGGTACTGTGGGAAAAAAATAACAGTACTGTAAGTGAAGCTGTCAATTGGAAACATGTACTGCACAGTATCCAGGACACATGTACAGTAGTGTAACAACGATGACAGTAGCACCAGAATTCTCGTTACACAATACCTGGCAGCGCAGCAGGTGGTGGTGGTGGTGGTGGTGGTACTGTGGGAAAAAAAATAACAGTACTGTAAGTGAAGCTGTCAATTTGAAACATGTACTGTACAGTATCCAGGACACATGTACAGTAGTGTAACAACGATGACAGTAGCACCAGAATTCTCGTTACACAATACCTGGCAGCGCAGCAGGTGGTGGTGGTGGTGGTACTGTGGGAAAAAAAATAACAGTACTGTAAGTGAAGCTGTCAATTTGAAACATGTACTGCACAGTATCCAGGACCAAAAAGGGGTCCGGCCAATAAACAATCTGCATCAGAGAAGCAAGATACAGTATGCTTAAAGTATACAGTACTATATACTAGATCGCCAACAAACGTAAATTAACAAACAACTATCACTGGAATTTACCATCCTCATCCCGTAGCGAAGCACGGGTATTCAGCTATCTACAATGTTATTTATACTTTGTGTTTAATATTTACATTTAGTTTTGTAAACAGACATTCTTAACATTAACGGATTGCAGCGAGTTATCTGTGATGGTCAGGACAGGGGGTTGGGACTATAGAAATCACTATGTACTGTACACTACTGTATTTGACAATACTTACCAGCTTGGCGGCGCCTGTCCCGCCTCCTGTGACGTCGTGCTACCAGCCCTGTAAAAATATATATACAGTATAATGGCAGCATACTGTACAGCCAATGAAATTCAACATTGACAGCATCTTTATGACATCACAATAAATGGAATTGTTCATTCTAGTACCCTGCACCTAATCACTCAGGAGGGCATAGTGTACTGTACTGTCTTCAAAACTTAAGGGGCACATTTCTAAATGTGACATACAGTACACTTACAGTATCGCTACAGTACAGTAGGTCCAGGGTATTAGACAGAACACTACCTTTATAGACATTGTAACACACATAAGCATTGCCCTTATAAACATTATGACACACATCAGCATGCAGCCCTCCCACCCTTAACCATCTCAGTACTGTTCATTACATTACAAATTGATTTCATGACAGATGATGCAGTACTCACCTGAATTCATCTTATTCACGTCATGTCACAGTAGTGCAGTTTATTCACGTCACAGTACTGTCCTTGATTCACGTTGTGTCACACAGTAGAGCACCGTATTCACGTCACAGTATTGTCCTTGATTCACGTTGTGTCACACAGTAGAGCACCGTATTCACGTCACAGTACTGTCCTTGATTCACGTTGTGTCACACAGTAGAGCACCGTATTCACGTCACAGTACTGTCCTTGATTCACGTTGTGTCACACAGTAGAGCACCTTATTCACGTCACAGTACTGTCCTTGATTCACGTTGTGTCACACAGTAGAGCACCGTATTCACGTCACAGTACTGTCCTTGATTCACGTTGTGTCACACAGTAGAGCACCTTATTCACGTTACTGTACGTCACAGTAGTGCAGTAGTATATCCACATTACGTCACAAAGTAGAGATCTGCCAGTCATGAACCTTATGCAAGAGTAATGCACGTCAGAACACATTAGGCCACTGTAACATCCCTTAGAATAATTTCTGCCAAAGTAACATCCCTTAGAACACTGTACTATCTGAAACACAAATTTCGGCACACTGCAATTAAACCACACAATGCACTGCACGACTGCGTGATATGACAAACTGCACATTTCCCTGCAAAATATGATACAATGTACACTACACAAAAAACTGCAATTACCACATGTGTATACAGTACACTGCACGACAGTGCTGGCCCTAGCCAGGTACAGATACAGCCGCAGTCACGCAAAATATAGGCATGCCGCATATCATTTTAATCAGCAGAAGCTGCTGGTGCCCCTAAGCATAGCAAATGCCCTAGGCATTTGCCTACTGTAGTTTGCCTATGCCTAAGGCCGGCTCTGCTGCACGATGTGATTCACTATGTATTACACTCACTGCACAATACCATATTCTGAATGTACACTGCATGACACGCTGCAATTACGCAGCACGATACACTGTGATACATTGCATATACTGTACACTGCATGATACTGTACACTGCACAATCGTAGACCACCTGGATTGTAAAGAACTACTGTATATACACAAGTTTAAAAAAATAACAATTGTTTTTGTAAAACGCATGTCGATCTTTTTCCATGTCAACTTAACGACCATGTCAACCTACAGTAACTGGTGTCAACCAATTTCAAAAGCCGCACCATCTAGGTCGACGCAAAAAAACAAATTGACCTTTTGACCCGGGTTAACGTTTTGTCCTTGTTTAACCATTTGTTTACCACAAATACTGTACAGTGCTGTATAGACCGGATACCTGCTGCTACAGCAGCCCCTGCTATAATGTACTGTACCTGTAACTACAGTAACTTAAAGTACAGTAATCTACAGTAATGTACTGTACTTACAATCCCTTATGGCCTGCAGGCGTCGTGGGGTCCGCCTCACGAGGTCACTCCACCTCCTCTGGAGAGACCTCACCGTTCTCCTCCGGTTGTAGGTCCGGAGGATATCCCTGCTGGCCCTCCTATATGCCCTTACTTTCTCCTCGTTGCTGGCGAGAGTTCTGTCCCGCCAGCGAACGAGGAGACGCAGCTCACCCATAGCATAGGGACGGTCACGTACAGGTACTACAGGTACAGCAGCCATGCTTATGCTCAATGAGCGATCCAGACGTCGTGCGTCTCAGACGTCGTGCGTCTCAGGCGTCGTGCGTCTCAGACGTCGTGCGTCTCAGGCGTCGTGCGTTCCAGGCATTCAACGTACAGTACTGTAGTTACTGTACTTTGTGACAGTTTCCCTTAGTTTTACATATGCCCTTTCTTTGACCACAGTATTTTCCACTGTCTTGCCCTACGCCCTTCCCTCCTGGGAGCCTTCACAGGTCTTATGCTATACACAAATACCGAAGATGCACAGTCCGTCAGAATACACTCATTTCATTCACGCTGTTTGGGTGCATTTAGCGTAAAGAATCGCTCCTGCAGATGTACTTTGATTTATGTGAAACCTGTGTGCATCCTTCCATTGACTGTCTTACAATGGAAATAAAATAATACAGTGCATTATTACAGAAAAAAAAAAAAAAAAAAAAGAAAGAAAGCACATCATGTCTTGAACCCTGGACCCCCAGTGAGGGAGGTGGGAGCCTTCACCCCTAGCCCACGACGCCTCATGAGAGATTTCTAATTTCATGTGTGAAAGTACTGCAAACAGCGCCCGGCCCTCGCCCCATTGCTGTTGGTTTATGCCTTAGAGGACTCGGACGCTCGCATTTGTAAAGCACGGTGTTTTCCTCCGCCTCCTGCTAGCCTGTTGCCCTTCCCCCATGGGAGCCTGCACAGATCATGCAGTAGACAGGGAGGGAATGCAGGTCATGTGCAATACACAAACGCCCACTGTAGTACTACTGTATTTTGCTCACTTACAGTACCGTACTGTAGGTTGCATTTAGCGTAAAGAATCGCTCCTGCAGATGTACTTTGATTTATGTGAAACCTGTGTGCATCCTTCCATTGGATGTACTGTATTGGAGAGAAAAAAAAAAATGTTAAAGTGAATGTCACGGGAACACATTAAAAATAAGGTTGGCACTTCCTTCCCATTGGTGTTGGTTTACAGTATGCCGTAGTGTACTCGGACGCTCATGTACAGTAATTGCATTTCAAAGGCACAGTATTTTCCATCGTCTCCCCCCTACCCCCATCGCCCTTCCCCCCTGGGGGCCTGCACAGGGAGGAAATTCAGGTCCTGTGCAATGCACAAACGCTGAAGATCTACAGTACTGTTTTGCTTAGTTGGTAGCGCCAGAATACACTCATTTCATTCACGCTGTTTGGGTGCATTTAGCGTAAAGAATCGCTCCTGCAGATGTACTTTGATTTATGTGAAACCTGTGTGCATCCTTCCATTGACTGTCTTACAATGGAAATAAAATAATACAGTGCATTATTACAGAAAAAAAAAAAAAAAAAAAGAAAGAAAGCACATCATGTCTCGAACCCTGGACCCCCAGTGAGGGAGGTGGGAGCCTTCACCCCTAGCCCACGACGCCTCATGAGAGATTTCTAATTTCATGTGTGAAAGTACTGCAAACAGCGCCCGGCCCTCGCCCCATTGCTGTTGGTTTATGCCTTAGAGGACTCGGACGCTCGCATTTGTAAAGCACGGTGTTTTCCTCCGCCTCCTGCTAGCCTGTTGCCCTTCCCCCATGGGAGCCTGCACAGATCATGCAGTAGACAGGGAGGGAATGCAGGTCATGTGCAATACACAAACGCCCACTGTAGTACTACTGTATTTTGCTCACTTACAGTACCGTACTGTAGGTTGCATTTAGCGTAAAGAATCGCTCCTGCAGATGTACTTTGATTTATGTGAAACCTGTGTGCATCCTTCCATTGGATGTACTGTATTGGAGAGAAAAAAAAAATGTTAAAGTGAATGTCACGGGAACACATTAAAAATAAGGTTGGCACTTCCTTCCCATTGGTGTTGGTTTACAGTATGCCGTAGTGTACTCGGACGCTCATGTACAGTAATTGCATTTCAAAGGCACAGTATTTTCCATCGTCTCCCCCCTACCCCCATCGCCCTTCCCCCCTGGGGGCCTGCACAGGGAGGAAATTCAGGTCCTGTGCAATGCACAAACGCTGAAGATCTACAGTACTGTTTTGCTTAGTTGGTAGCGCCAGAATACACTCATTTCATTCACGCTGTTTGGGTGCATTTAGCGTAAAGAATCGCTCCTGCAGATGTACTTTGATTTATGTGAAACCTGTGTGCATCCTTCCATTGACTGTCTTACAATGGAAATAAAATAATACAGTGCATTATTACAGAAAAAAAAAAAAAAAAAAAAGAAAGAAAGCACATCATGTCTCGAACCCTGGACCCCCAGTGAGGGAGGTGGGAGCCTTCACCCCTAGCCCACGACGCCTCATGAGAGATTTCTAATTTCATGTGTGAAAGTACTGCAAACAGCGCCCGGCCCTCGCCCCATTGCTGTTGGTTTATGCCTTAGAGGACTCGGACGCTCGCATTTGTAAAGCACGGTGTTTTCCTCCGCCTCCTGCTAGCCTGTTGCCCTTCCCCCATGGGAGCCTGCACAGATCATGCAGTAGACAGGGAGGGAATGCAGGTCATGTGCAATACACAAACGCCCACTGTAGTACTACTGTATTTTGCTCACTTACAGTACCGTACTGTAGGTTGCATTTAGCGTAAAGAATCGCTCCTGCAGATGTACTTTGATTTATGTGAAACCTGTGTGCATCCTTCCATTGGATGTACTGTATTGGAGAGAAAAAAAAAAATGTTAAAGTGAATGTCACGGGAACACATTAAAAATAAGGTTGGCACTTCCTTCCCATTGGTGTTGGTTTACAGTATGCCGTAGTGTACTCGGACGCTCATGTACAGTAATTGCATTTCAAAGGCACAGTATTTTCCATCGTCTCCCCCCTACCCCCATCGCCCTTCCCCCCTGGGGGCCTGCACAGGGAGGAAATTCAGGTCCTGTGCAATGCACAAACGCTGAAGATCTACAGTACTGTTTTGCTTAGTTGGTAGCGCCAGAATACACTCATTTCATTCACGCTGTTTGGGTGCATTTAGCGTAAAGAATCGCTCCTGCAGATGTACTTTGATTTATGTGAAACCTGTGTGCATCCTTCCATTGACTGTCTTACAATGGAAATAAAATAATACAGTGCATTATTACAGAAAAAAAAAAAAAAAAAAAGAAAGAAAGCACATCATGTCTCGAACCCTGGACCCCCAGTGAGGGAGGTGGGAGCCTTCACCCCTAGCCCACGACGCCTCATGAGAGATTTCTAATTTCATGTGTGAAAGTACTGCAAACAGCGCCCGGCCCTCGCCCCATTGCTGTTGGTTTATGCCTTAGAGGACTCGGACGCTCGCATTTGTAAAGCACGGTGTTTTCCTCCGCCTCCTGCTAGCCTGTTGCCCTTCCCCCATGGGAGCCTGCACAGATCATGCAGTAGACAGGGAGGGAATGCAGGTCATGTGCAATACACAAACGCCCACTGTAGTACTACTGTATTTTGCTCACTTACAGTACCGTACTGTAGGTTGCATTTAGCGTAAAGAATCGCTCCTGCAGATGTACTTTGATTTATGTGAAACCTGTGTGCATCCTTCCATTGGATGTACTGTATTGGAGAGAAAAAAAAAATGTTAAAGTGAATGTCACGGGAACACATTAAAAATAAGGTTGGCACTTCCTTCCCATTGGTGTTGGTTTACAGTATGCCGTAGTGTACTCGGACGCTCATGTACAGTAATTGCATTTCAAAGGCACAGTATTTTCCATCGTCTCCCCCCTACCCCCATCGCCCTTCCCCCCTGGGGGCCTGCACAGGGAGGAAATTCAGGTCCTGTGCAATGCACAAACGCTGAAGATCTACAGTACTGTTTTGCTTAGTTGGTAGCGCCAGAATACACTCATTTCATTCACGCTGTTTGGGTGCATTTAGCGTAAAGAATCGCTCCTGCAGATGTACTTTGATTTATGTGAAACCTGTGTGCATCCTTCCATTGACTGTCTTACAATGGAAATAAAATAATACAGTGCATTATTACAGAAAAAAAAAAAAAAAAAAAGAAAGAAAGCACATCATGTCTCGAACCCTGGACCCCCAGTGAGGGAGGTGGGAGCCTTCACCCCTAGCCCACGACGCCTCATGAGAGATTTCTAATTTCATGTGTGAAAGTACTGCAAACAGCGCCCGGCCCTCGCCCCATTGCTGTTGGTTTATGCCTTAGAGGACTCGGACGCTCGCATTTGTAAAGCACGGTGTTTTCCTCCGCCTCCTGCTAGTCCTCCATTCCCATTATGCATTAGCGAACTCAGACGCTCATATATTTTATATTTTAAAAAGCACGGTGTTTATACATTGTACTGTACATTATTCCTTTTACACAATTACTGTAGTTGCGTCTCCATACACATACAGTACTGTACTCCATACTTTTTCCACCGCTTCCCGTTACGCCTACAGTATTGCCAGAGCTGTAGATCAATCCGCCGCTATACTGTACGATCGAAAGTACTGGATTAGTGGAGCATTAGCCACACAGTGGTGGAGATGTGTAATGCATGATGAGTATCTAGATCGTCTCAACGCGCCTGCCTGTGATTAAACTCAGCTATCGCCTTAGCGTGGCTAAACGCCCGTCTCGGCGGAGAAACAGTCAAGATAAAGTTGGCTACATCTGTACTTTAGTGTATAAAACAAAGCAGGAGTGTCAGGATGCCTTGCCTTGCCATCACCTCCAAGCCTACGTAACCAAGCCCGACTAGCACAGTCGCTAGAGCATAAGACTATTAATCTTAGGGTCATGTATTTGAGCTCCATGTTGGGCAGTTGTTTTTTTCTCTTCCTGTACCATTGTATGTGGAACAGTGTATACTTGCATCACCACAGCGCAAATGGCTGTCCTCACTTTCACAAAATGCACTGCCCTATCAGCAAAAACTCAGGAATGTATTGACCGGGAATTGAACCCGGTCTCCCACGTGGCCGGCTAGATTTCTACCACTGAACCACCAATGATCCACAGATGCTTAATTTTAGACTTACTCATGTACTTTAGTGTACAAAACAAAGCAGGAGAGTCAGGATGCCTTGCCTTGCCATCACCACAACTCCTCGGTTACCAAGCATTGCTAACTCAGTCCGTAAAGCATGAGACTCTTAATCTCAGGGTCGTGGGTTCGAGCTCCACATTGGGTGGATGTTTTTTTTCTTTTCCTGTACCATTGTATGTGGAACACTGTCAACTTGCCCCACCACAGCGCAAATGGCTGTCCTCACTTTCACAAAATGCACTGCCATATCAGCAAAAGCTCAGGACTGCATTGGCCGGGAATCGAACCCAGGCCTCCCGCGTGGCAGGCGAGAATTCTACCACTGAACCACCAATGCTCCACAGATACTTAATTTTACACTTACTCGTGTACTTTAGTGTATGAAATAAAGCAGGAGTGTCAGGATGCCTTGCCTTGCCATCACCTCCATACATTCTCAACCAAGCCTGGCTAGCTCAGTCGGTAGAGCATGAGACTCTTAATCTCAGGGTCGTGGGTTCAAGCCCCACGTTGGGCGGATGTTTTTTCTTTTCCTGTACCATTGTATGTGGAACACTGTATACTTGCACCACCACAGCGCAAATGGCTGTCCACACTTTCACAAAATGCACTGCCATATCAGCAAAAATTCAGGACTGCATTGGCCGGAAATCAAACCCGGGCCTCCCGCGTGGCAGGCGAGAATTCTACCACTGAACCACCAATGCTCCACAGATACTTAACTTTACACTTACTCGTGTACTTTAGTGTATGAAATAAAGCAGGAGTGTCAGGATGCCTTGCCTCCCACGTGGCCGGCTAGATTTCTACCACTGAACCACCAATGATCCACAGATGCTTAATTTTAGACTTACTCATGTACTTTAGTGTACAAAACAAAGCAGGAGAGTCAGGATGCCTTGCCTTGCCATCACCACAACTCCTCGGTTACCAAGCATTGCTAACTCAGTCGGTAAAGCATGAGACTCTTAATCTCAGGGTCGTGGGTTCGAGCCCCACATTGGGCAGATGTTATTTTTCTTTTCCTGTACCATTGTATGTGGAACACTGTCAACTTGCACCACCACAGCGCAAATGGCTGTCCTCACTTTCACAAAATGCACTGCCATATCAGCAAAAATTCAGGACTGCATTGGCCGGAAATCGAACCCGGGCCTCCTGCGTGGCAGGCGAGAATTCTACCACTGAACCACCAATGCTCCACAGATACTTAACTTTACACTTACTCGTGTACTTTAGTGTATGAAATAAAGCAGGAGTGTCAGAATGCCTTGCCTTGCCGTCACCTCCATACATTCTCAACCAAGCCTGGCTAGCTCAGTCGGTAGAGCATGAGACTCTTAATCTCAGGCTCGTGGGTTCGAGCCCCACGTTGGGTGGATGTTTTTTCTTTTCCTGTACCATTGTATGTGGAACACTGTCAACTTGCACCACCACAGCGCAAATGGCTGTCCTCACTTTCACAAAATACACTGCCATATCAGCAAAAACTCAGGACTGCATTGGCCGGGAATCGATTCCGGGCCTCATGAGTGGCAGGCGAGAATTCTACCACTGAACCAACAATGCTCCACAGATGCCTAATTTTACACTTACTCATGTACTTTAGTGTATTAAACAAAGCAGGAGTGTCAGGATGCCTTGCCTTGCCATCACCTCCAAGCCTACGTAACCAAGCCCGACTAGCACAGTCGCTAGAGCATAAGACTATTAATCTTAGGGTCATGAATTTGAGCTCCATGTCGGGCAGTTGTTTTTTTCTCTTCCTTTACCATTGTATGTGGAACAGTGTATACTTGCATCACCACAGCGCAAATGGCTGTCCTCACTTTCACAAAATGCACTGCCATATCAGCAAAAACCCAGGACTGCATTGGCCGGGAATCGAACCCGGGCCTCCCGCGTGGCAGGCAAGAATTCTACCACTGAACCACCAATGCTCCACAGGTACTTAATTTTACACTTACTCATGTACTTTAGTGTATAAAACAAAGCAGGAGTGTCAGGATGCCTTGCCTTGCCATCACCTCCAAGCCTACGTAACCAAGCCCGACTAGCACAGTCGCTAGAGTATAAGACTATTAATCTTAGGGTCATGTATTTGAGCTCCATGTTGGGCACTTGTTTTTTTCTCTTTCTATACCATTGTATGTGGAACAGTGTATACTTGCATCACCACAGCGCAAATGGCTGTCCTCACTTTCACAAAATGCACTGCCCTATCAGCAAAAACTCAGGAATGTATTGACCGGGAATTGAACCCGGCCTCCCACGTGGCCGGCTAGATTTCTACCACTGAACCACCAATGATCCACAGATGTTTAATTTTAGACTTACTCATGTACTTTAGTGTACAAAACAAAGCAGGAGAGTCAGGATGCCTTGCCTTGCCATCACCACAACTCCTCGGTTACCAAGCATTGCTAACTCAGTCGGTAAAGCATGAGACTCTTAATCTCAGGGTCGTGGGTTCGAGCCCCACATTGGGCGGATGTTTTTTTTCTTTTCCTGTACCATTGTATGTGGAACACTGTCAACTTGCACCACCACAGCGCAAATGGCTGTCCTCACTTTCACAAAATGCACTGCCATATCAGCAAAAACTCAGGATTGCATTGGCCGGGAATCGAACCCGGGCCTCCCGCGTGGCAGGCGAGAATTCTACCACTGAACCACCAATGCTCCACAGATACTTAATTTTACACTTACTCGTGTACTTTAGTGTATGAAACAAAGCAGAAGTGTCAGGATGCCTTGCCTTGCCTTGCCATCACCTCCATACATTCGTAACCAAGCCTGGCTAGCTCAGTCGGTAGAGCATGAGACTCTTAATCTCAGGGTCGTGGGTTCGACACCCACGTTGGGCGGATGTTTTTTCTTTTCCTGTACCATTGTATGTGGAACACTGTATACTTGCACCACCACAGCGCAAATGGCTGTCCTCACTTTCACAAAATACACTGCCATATCAGCAAAAACTCAGGACTGCAATGGCCGGGAATCGATTCCGGGCCTCACGCGTGGCAGGCGAGAATTCTACCACTGAACCACCAATGCTCCACAGATGCCTAATTTTACACTTACTCATGTACTTTAGTGTATAAAACAAAGCAGGAGTGTCAGGATGCCTTGCCTTGCCATCACCTCCAAGCCTACGTAACCAAGCCCGACTAGCACAGTCGCTAGAGCATAAGACTATTAATCTTAGGGTCATGTAATTGAGCTCCATGTTGGGCAGTTGTTTTTTTCTCTTCCTGTACCATTGTATGTGGAACAGTGTATACTTGCATCACCACAGCGCAAATGGCTGTCCTCACTTTCACAAAATGCACTGCCCTATCAGCAAAAACTCAGGAATGTATTGACCGGGAATTGAACCCGGCCTCCCACGTGGCCGGCTAGATTTCTACCACTGAACCACCAATGATCCACAGATGCTTAATTTTAGACTTACTCATGTACTTTAGTGTACAAAACAAAGCAGGAGAGTCAGGATGCCTTGCCTTGCCATCACCACAACTCCTCGGTTACCAAGCATTGCTAACTCAATCGGTAAAGCATGAGACTCTTAATCTCAGGGTCGTGGGTACGAGCCCCACATTGGGTGGATGTTTTTTTTTCATTTCCTGTACCATTGTATGTGGAACACTGTCAACTTGCCCCACCACAGCGCAAATGGCTGTCCTCACTTTCACAAAATACACTGCCATATCAGCAAAAACTCAGGACTGCATTGGCCGGGAATCGAACCCAGGCCTCCCGCGTGGCAGGTGAGAATTCTACCACTGAACCACCAATGCTCCACGGATACTTAATTTTACACTTACTCGTGTACTTTAGAGTATGAAATAAAGCAGGAGTGTCAGGATTCCTTGCCTTGCCATCACCTCCATACATTCTCAACAAAGCCTGGCTAGCTCAGTCGGTAGAGCATGAGACTCTTAATGTCAGGATCGTGGGTTCGAGCCCCACGTTGGGCGGATGTTTTTTCTTTTCCTGTACCATTGTATGTGGAACACTGTATACTTGCACCACCACAGCGCAAATGGCTGTCCTCACTTTCACAAAATGCACTGCCCTATCAGCAAAAACTCAGGAATGTATTGACCGGGAATTGAACCCGGCCTCCCACGTGGCCGGCTAGATTTCTACCACTGAACCACCAATGATCCACAGATGCTTAATTTTAGACTTACTCATGTACAAAACAAAGCAGGAGAGTCAGGATGCCTTGCCTTGCCATCACCACAACTCCTCGGTTACCAAGCATTGCTAACTCAGTCGGTAAAGCATGAGACTCTTAATCTCAGGGTCGTGGGTTCGAGCCCCACATTGGTTGGATGTTTTTTTTCTTTTCCTGTACCATTGTATGTGGAACACTGTCAACTTGCACCACCACAACGCAAATGGCTGTCCTCACTTTCACAAAATACACTGCCATATCAGCAAAAACTCAGGACTGCATTGGCCGGGAATCGATTCCGGGCCTCACGAGTGGCAGGCGAGAATTCTACCACTGAACCACCAATGCTCCACAGATGCCTAATTTTACACTTACTCATGTACTTTAGTGTATAAAACAAAGCAGGAGTGTCAGGATGCCTTGCCTTGCCATCACCTCCAAGCCTACGTAACCAAGCCCGACTAGCACAGTCGCTAGAGCATAAGACTATTAATCTTAGGGTCATGTATTTGAGCTCCATGTTGGGCAGTTGTTTTTTTCTCTTCCTTTACCATTGTATGTGGAACAGTGTATACTTGCATCACCACAGCGCAAATGGCTGTCCTCACTTTCACAAAATGCACTGCCCTATCAGCAAAAACTCAGGAATGTATTGACCGGGAATTGAACCCGGCCTCCCACGTGGCCGGCTAGATTTCTACCACTGAACCACCAATGATCCACAGATGCTTAATTTTAGACTTACTCATGTACTTTAGTGTACAAAACAAAGCAGGAGAGTCAGGATGCCTTGCCTTGCCATCACCACAACTCCTCGGTTACCAAGCATTGCTAACTCAGTCGGTAAAGCATGAGACTCTTAATCTCAGGGTCGTGGGTTCGAGCCCCACATTGGGCGGATGTTTTTTTTCTTTTCCTGTACCATTGTATGTGGAACACTGTCAACTTGCACCACCACAGCGCAAATGGCTGTCCTCACTTTCACAAAATGCACTGCCATATCAGCAAAAACTCAGGACTGCATTGGCCGGGAATCGAACCCGGGCCTCCCGCGTGGCAGGCGAGAATTCTACCACTGAACCACCAATGCTCCACAGGTACTTAATTTTACACTTACTCGTGTACTTTAGTGTATGAAACAAAGCAGGAGTGTCAGGATGCCTTGCCTTGCCTTGCCATCACCTCCATACATTCACAACCAAGCCTGGCTAGCTCAGTCGGTAGAGCATGAGACTCTTAATCACAGGGTCGTGGGTTCGAGCCCCACGTTGGGCGGATGTTTTTTCTTTTCCTGTACCATTGCATGTGGAGCACTGTATCCTTGCACCACCACAGCGCAAATGGCTGTCCTCACTTTCACAAAATACACTGCCATATCAGCAAAAACTCAGGACTGCATTGGCCGGGAATCGGTTCCGGGCCTCACGCGTGGCAGGCGAGAATTCTACCACTGAACCACCAATGCTCCACAGATGCCTAATTTTACACTTACTCATGTACTTTAGTGTATAAAACAAAGCAGGAGTGTCAGGATGCCTTGCCTTGCCATCACCTCCAAGCCTACGTAACCAAGCCCGACTAGCACAGTCGCTAGAGCATAAGACTATTAATCTTAGGGTCATATATTTGAGCTCCATGTTGGGCAGTTGTTTTTTTCTCTTCCTTTACCATTGTATGTGGAACAGTGTATACTTGCATCACCACAGCGCAAATGGCTGTCCTCACTTTCACAAAATGCACTGCCCTATCAGCAAAAACTCAGGAATGTATTGACCGGGAATTGAACCCGGCCTCCCACGTGGCCGGCTAGATTTCTACCACTGAACCACCAATGATCCACAGATGCTTAATTTTAGACTTACTCATGTACTTTAGTGTACAAAACAAAGCAGGAGAGTCAGGATGCCTTGCCTTGCCATCACCACAACTCCTCGGTTACCAAGCATTGCTAACTCAGTCGGTAAAGCATGAGACTCTTAATCTCAGTGTCGTGGGTTCGAGCCCCACATTGGGCGGATGTTTTTTTTCTTTTCCTGTACCATTGTATGTGGAACACTGTCAACTTGCACCACCACAGCGCAAATGGCTGTCCTCACTTTCACAAAATGCACTGCCATATCAGCAAAAACTCAGGACTGCATTGGCCGGGAATCGAACTCGGGCCTCCCGCGTGGCAGGCGAGAATTCTACCACTGAACCACCAATGCTCCACAGATACTTAATTTTACACTTACTCGTGTACTTTAGTGTATGAAACAAAGCAGGAGTGTCAGGATGCCTTGCCTTGCCTTGCAATCACCTCCATACATTCGCAACCAAGCCTGGCTAGCTCAGTCGGTAGAGCATGAGACTCTTAATCTCAGGGTCGTGGGTTCGACCCCAACGTTGGGCGGATGTTTTTTCTTTTCCTGTACCATTGTATGTGGAACACTGTATACTTGCACCACCACAGCGCAAATGGCTGTCCTCACTTTCACAAAATACACTGCCATATCAGCAAAAACTCAGGACTGCATTGGCCGGGAATCGAACCCAGGCCTCCCGCGTTGCAGGCGTGAATTCTTCCACTGAACCACCAATGCTCCACAGATACTTAACTTTATACTTACTCGTGTACTTTAGTGTATGAAATAAAGCAGGAGTGTCAGGATGCCTTGCCTTGCCATCACCTCCATACATTCTCAACCAAGCCTGGCTAGCTCAGTCGGTAGAGCATGAGACTCTTAATCTCAGGGTCGTGGGTTCGAGCCCCACGTTGGGCGGATGTTTTTTCTTTTCCTGTACCATTGTATGTGGAACACTGTCAACTTGCACCACCACAGCGCAAATGGCTGTCCTCACTTTCACAAAATACACTGCCATATCAGCAAAAACTCAGGACTGCATTGGCCGGGAATCGATTCCGGGCCTCATGAGTGGCAGGCGAGAATTCTACCACTGAACCACCAATGCTCCACAGATGCCTAATTTTACACTTACTCATGTACTTTAGTGTATAAAACAAAGCAGGAGTGTCAGGATGCCTTGCCTTGCCATCACCTCCAAGCCTACGTAACCAAGCCCGACTAGCACAGTCGCTAGCGCATAAGACTATTAATCTTAGGGTCATGTAATTGAGCTCCATGTTGGGCAGTTGTTTTTTTCTCTTCCTGTACCATTGTATGTGGAACAGTGTATACTTGCATCACCACAGCGCAAATGGCTGTCCTCACTTTCACAAAATGCACTGCCCTATCAGCAAAAACTCAGGAATGTATTGACCGGGAATTGAACCCGGCCTCCCACGTGGCCGGCTAGATTTCTACCACTGAACCACCAATGATCCACAGATGCTTAATTTTAGACTTACTCATGTACTTTAGTGTACAAAACAAAGCAGGAGAGTCAGGATGCCTTGCCTTGCCATCACCACAACTCCTCGGTTACCAAGCATTGCTAACTCAATCGGTAAAGCATGAGACTCTTAATCTCAGGGTCGTGGGTACGAGCCCCACATTGGGTGGATGTTTTTTTTTCATTTCATGTACCATTGTATGTGGAACACTGTCAACTTGCCCCACCACAGCGCAAATGGCTGTCCTCACTTTCACAAAATACACTGCCATATCAGCAAAAACTCAGGACTGCATTGGCCGGGAATCGAACCCAGGCCTCCCGTGTGGCAGGTGAGAATTCTACCACTGAACCACCAATGCTCCACGGATACTTAATTTTGCACTTACTCGTGTACTTTAGTGTATGAAATAAAGCAGGAGTGTCAGGATTCCTTGCCTTGCCATCACCTCCATACATTCTCAACCAAGCCTGGCTAGCTCAGTCGGTAGAGCATGAGACTCTTAATGTCAGGGTCGTGGGTTCGAGCCCCACGTTGGGCGGATGTTTTTTCTTTTCCTGTACCATTGTATGTGGAACACTGTATACTTGCACCACCACAGCGCAAATGGCTGTCCTCACTTTCACAAAATGCACTGCCCTATCAGCAAAAACTCAGGAATGTATTGACCGGGAATTGAACCCGGCCTCCCACGTGGCCGGCTAGATTTCTACCACTGAACCACCAATGATCCACAGATGCTTAATTTTGGACTTACTCATGTACAAAACAAAGCAGGAGAGTCAGGATGCCTTGCCTTGCCATCACCACAACTCCTCGGTTACCAAGCATTGCTAACTCAGTCGGTAAAGCATGAGACTCTTAATCTCAGGGTCGTGGGTTCGAGCCCCACATTGGTTGGATGTTTTTTTTCTTTTCCTGTACCATTGTATGTGGAACACTGTCAACTTGCACCACCACAGCGCAAATGGCTGTCCTCACTTTCACAAAATACACTGCCATATCAGCAAAAACTCAGGACTGCATTGGCCGGGAATCGATTCCGGGCCTCACGAGTGGCAGGCGAGAATTCTACCACTGAACCACCAATGCTCCACAGATGCCTAATTTTACACTTACTCATGTACTTTAGTGTATAAAACAAAGCAGGAGTGTCAGGATGCCTTGCCTTGCCATCACCTCCAAGCCTACGTAACCAAGCCCGACTAGCACAGTCGCTAGAGCATAAGACTATTAATCTTAGGGTCATGTATTTGAGCTTCATGTTGGGCAGTTGTTTTTTTCTCTTCCTTTACCATTGTATGTGGAACAGTGTATACTTGCATCACCACAGCGCAAATGGCTGTCCTCACTTTCACAAAATGCACTGCCCTATCAGCAAAAACTCAGGAATGTATTGACCGGGAATTGAACCCGGCCTCCCACGTGGCCGGCTAGATTTCTACCACTGAACCACCAATGATCCACAGATGCTTAATTTTAGACTTACTCATGTACTTTAGTGTACAAAACAAAGCAGGAGAGTCAGGATGCCTTGCCTTGCCATCACCACAACTCCTCGGTTACCAAGCATTGCTAACTCAGTCGGTAAAGCATGAGACTCTTAATCTCAGGGTCGTGGGTTCGAGCCCCACATTGGGCGGATGTTTTTTTTCTTTTCCTGTACCATTGTATGTGGAACACTGTCAACTTGCACCACCACAGCGCAAATGGCTGTCCTCACTTTCACAAAATGCACTGCCATATCAGCAAAAACTCAGGACTGCATTGGCCGGGAATCGAACCCGGGCCTCCCGCGTGGCAGGCGAGAATTCTACCACTGAACCACCAATGCTCCACAGGTACTTAATTTTACACTTACTCGTGTACTTTAGTGTATGAAACAAAGCAGGAGTGTCAGGATGCCTTGCCTTGCCTTGCCATCACCTCCATACATTCACAACCAAGCCTGGCTAGCTCAGTCGGTAGAGCATGAGACTCTTAATCACAGGGTCGTGGGTTCGAGCCCCACGTTAGGCGGATGTTTTTTCTTTTCCTGTACCATTGTATGTGGAGCACTGTATCCTTGCACCACCACAGCGCAAATGGCTGTCCTCACTTTCACAAAATACACTGCCATATCAGCAAAAACTCAGGACTGCATTGGCCGGGAATCGGTTCCGGGCCTCACGCGTGGCAGGCGAGAATTCTACCACTGAACCACCAATGCTCCACAGATGCCTAATTTTACACTTACTCATGTACTTTAGTGTATAAAACAAAGCAGGAGTGTCAGGATGCCTTGCCTTGCCATCACCTCCAAGCCTACGTAACCAAGCCCGACTAGCACAGTCGCTAGAGCATAAGACTATTAATCTTAGGGTCATATATTTGAGCTCCATGTTGGGCAGTTGTTTTTTTCTCTTCCTTTACCATTGTATGTGGAACAGTGTATACTTGCATCACCACAGCGCAAATGGCTGTCCTCACTTTCACAAAATGCACTGCCCTATCAGCAAAAACTCAGGAATGTATTGACCGGGAATTGAACCCGGCCTCCCACGTGGCCGGCTAGATTTCTACCACTGAACCACCAATGATCCACAGATGCTTAATTTTAGACTTACTCATGTACTTTAGTGTACAAAACAAAGCAGGAGAGTCAGGATGCCTTGCCTTGCCATCACCACAACTCCTCGGTTACCAAGCATTGCTAACTCAGTCGGTAAAGCATGAGACTCTTAATCTCAGGGTCGTGGGTTCGAGCCCCACATTGGGCGGATGTTTTTTTTCTTTTCCTGTACCATTGTATGTGGAACACTGTCAACTTGCCCCACCACAGCGCAAATGGCTGTCCTCACTTTCACAAAATGCACTGTCATATCAGCAAAGACTCAGCACTGCATTGGCCGGGAATCGAACCCGGGCCTCCCGCGTGGCAGGCGAGAATTCTACCACTGAACCACCAATGCTCCACGGATACTTAATTTTACACTTACTCGTGTACTTTAGTGTATGAAATAAAGCAGGAGTGTCAGGATGCCTTGCCTTGCCATCACCTCCATACATTCTCAACCAAGCCTGGCTAGCTCAGTCGGTAGAGCATGAGACTCTTAATCTCAGGGTCGTGGGTTCGACCCCAACGTTGGGCGGATGTTTTTTCTTTTCCTGTACCATTGTATGTGGAACACTGTATACTTGCACCACCACAGCGCAAATGGCTGTCCTCACTTTCACAAAATACACTGCCATATCAGCAAAAACTCAGGACTGCATTGGCAGGGAATCGAACCCAGGCCTCCCGCGTGGCAGGCGTGAATTCTTCCACTGAACCACCAATGCTCCACAGATACTTAACTTTATACTTACTCGTGTACTTTAGTGTATGAAATAAAGCAGGAGTGTCAGGATGCCTTGCCTTGCCATCACCTCCATACATTCTCAACCAAGCCTGGCTAGCTCAGTCGGTAGAGCATGAGACTCTTAATCTCAGGGTCGTGGGTTTGAGCCCCACGTTGGGCGGATGTTTTTTCTTTTCCTGTACCTTTGTATGTGGAACACTGTCAACTTGCACCACCACAGCGCAAATGGCTGTCCTCACTTTCACAAAATACACTGCCATATCAGCAAAAACTCAGGACTGCATTGGCCGGGAATCGATTAAGGGCCTCATGAGTGGCAGGCGAGAATTCTACCACTGAACCACCAATGCTCCACAGATGCCTAATTTTACACTTACTCATGTACTTTAGTGTATAAAACAAAGCAGGAGTGTCAGGATGCCTTGCCTTGCCATCACCTCCAAGCCTACGTAACCAAGCCCGACTAGCACAGTCGCTAGAGCATAAGGCTATTAATCTTAGGGTCATGTATTTGAGCTCCATGTTGGGCAGTTGTTTTTTTCTCTTCCTTTACCATTGTATGTGGAAGAGTGTATACTTGCATCACCACAGCGCAAATGGCTGTCCTCACTTTCACAAAATGCACTGCCCTATCAGCAAAAACTCAGGAATGTATTGACCGGGAATTGAACCCGGCCTCCCACGTGGCCGGCTAGATTTCTACCACTGAACCACCAATGATCCACAGATGCTTAATTTTAGACTTACTCATGTACTTTAGTGTACAAAACAAAGCAGGAGAGTCAGGATGCCTTGCCTTGCCATCACCACAACTCCTCGGTTACCAAGCATTGCTAACTCAGTCGGTAAAGCATGAGACTCTTAATCTCAGGGTCGTGGGTTCGAGCCCCACATTGGGCGGATGTTTTTTTTCTTTTCCTGTACCATTGTATGTGGAACACTGTCAACTTGCCCCACCACAGCGCAAATGGCTGTCCTCACTTTCACAAAATGCACTGTCATATCAGCAAAGACTCAGCACTGCATTGGCCGGGAATCGAACCCGGGCCTCCCGCGTGGCAGGCGAGAATTCTACCACTGAACCACCAATGCTCCACGGATACTTAATTTTACACTTACTCGTGTACTTTAGTGTATGAAATAAAGCAGGAGTGTCAGGATGCCTTGCCTTGCCATCACCTCCATACATTCTCAACCAAGCCTGGCTAGCTCAGTCGGTAGAGCATGAGACTCTTAATCTCAGGGTCGTGGGTTCGAGCCCCACGTTGGGCGGATGTTTTTTCTTTTCCTGTACCATTGTATGTGGAACACTGTATACTTGCACCACCACAGCGCAAATGGCTGTCCTCACTTTCACAAAATACACTGCCCTATCAGCAAAAACTCAGGAATGTATTGACCGGGAATTGAACCCTGCCTCCCACGTGGCCGGCTAGATTTCTACCACTGAACCACCAATGATCCACAGATGCTTAATTTTAGACTTACTCATGTACAAAACAAAGCAGGAGAGTCAGGATGCCTTGCCTTGCCATCACCACAACTCCTCGGTTACCAAGCATTGCTAACTCGGTCGGTAAAGCATGAGACTCTTAATCTCAGGGTCGTGGGTTCGAGCCCCACATTGGTTGGATGTTTTTTTTCTTTTCCTGTACCATTGTATGTGGAACACTGTCAACTTGCACCACCACAGCGCAAATGGCTGTTCTCACTTTTACAAAATACACTGCCATATCAGCAAAAACTCAGGACTGCATTGGCCGGGAATCGATTCCGGGCCTCACGAGTGGCAGGCGAGAATTCTACCACTGAACCACCAATGCTCCACAGATGCCTAATTTTACACTTACTCATGTACTTTAGTGTATAAAACAAAGCAGGAGTGTCAGGATGCCTTGCCTTGCCATCACCTCCAAGCCTACGTAACCAAGCCCGACTAGCACAGTCGCTAGAGCATAAGACTATTAATCTTAGGGTCATGTATTTGAGCTCCATGTTGGGCAGTTGTTTTTTTCTCTTCCTTTACCATTGTATGTGGAACAGTGTATACTTGCATCACCACAGCGCAAATGGCTGTCCTCACTTTCACAAAATGCACTGCCCTATCAGCAAAAACTCAGGAATGTATTGACCGGGAATTGAACCCGGCCTCCCACGTGGCCGGCTAGATTTCTACCACTGAACCACCAATGATCCACAGATGCTTAATTTTAGACTTACTCATGTACTTTAGTGTACAAAACAAAGCAGGAGAGTCAGGATGCCTTGCCTTGCCATCACCACAACTCCTCGGTTACCAAGCATTGCTAACTCAGTCGGTAAAGCATGAGACTCTTAATCTCAGGGTCGTGGGTTCGAGCCCCACATTGGGTGGATGTTTTTTTTCTTTTCCTGTACCATTGTATGTGGAACACTGTCAACTTGCACCACCACAGCGCAAATGGCTGTCCTCACTTTCACAAAATGCACTGCCATATCAGCAAAAACTCAGGACTGCATTGGCCAGGAATCGAACCCGGGCCTCCCGCGTGGCAGGTGAGAATTCTACCACTGAACCACCAATGCTCCACAGGTACTTAATTTTACACTTACTCGTGTACTTTAGTGTATGAAACAAAGCAGGAGTGTCAGGATGCCTTGCCTTGCCTTGCCATCACCTCCATATATTCACAACCAAGCCTGGCTAGCTCAGTCGGTAAAGCATGAGACTCTTAATCACAGGGTCGTGGGTTCGAGCCCCACGTTGGGCGGATGTTTTTTCTTTTCCTGTACCATTGTATGTGGAGCACTGTATCCTTGCACCACCACAGCGCAAATGGCTGTCCTCACTTTCACAAAATACACTGCCATATCAGCAAAAACTCAGGACTGCATTGGCCGGGAATCGGTTCCGGGCCTCACGCGTGGCAGGCGAGAATTCTACCACTGAACCACCAATGCTCCACAGATGCCTAATTTTACACTTACTCATGTACTTTAGTGTATAAAACAAAGCAGGAGTGTCAGGATGCCTTGCCTTGCCATCACCTCCAAGCCTACGTAACCAAGCCCGACTAGCACAGTCGCTAGAGCATAAGACTATTAATCTTAGGGTCATATATTTGAGCTCCATGTTGGGCAGTTGTTTTTTTCTCTTCCTTTACCATTGTATGTGGAACAGTGTATACTTGCATCACCACAGCGCAAATGGCTGTCCTCACTTTCACAAAATGCACTGCCCTATCAGCAAAAACTCAGGAATGTATTGACCGGGAATTGAACCCGGCCTCCCACGTGGCCGGCTAGATTTCTACCACTGAACCACCAATGATCCACAGATGCTTAATTTTAGACTTACTCATGTACTTTAGTGTACAAAACAAAGCAGGAGAGTCAGGATGCCTTGCCTTGCCATCACCACAACTCCTCGGTTACCAAGCATTGCTAACTCAGTCGGTAAAGCATGAGACTCTTAATCTCAGGGTCGTGGGTTCGAGCCCCACATTGGTTGGATGTTTTTTTTCTTTTCCTGTACCATTGTATGTGGAACACTGTCAACTTGCACCACCACAGCGCAAATGGCTGTCCTCACTTTCACAAAATACACTGCCATATCAGCAAAAACTCAGGACTGCATTGGCCGGGAATCGATTCCGGGCCTCACGAGTGGCAGGCGAGAATTCTACCACTGAACCACCAATGCTCCACAGATGCCTAATTTTACACTTACTCATGTACTTTAGTGTATAAAACAAAGCAGGAGTGTCAGGATGCCTTGCCTTGCCATCACCTCCAAGCCTACGTAACCAAGCCCGACTAGCACAGTCGCTAGAGCATAAGACTATTAATCTTAGGGTCATGTATTTGAGCTCCATGTTGGGCAGTTGTTTTTTTCTCTTCCTTTACCATTGTATGTGGAACAGTGTATACTTGCATCACCACAGCGCAAATGGCTGTCCTCACTTTCACAAAATGCACTGCCCTATCAGCAAAAACTCAGGAATGTATTGACCGGGAATTGAACCCGGCCTCCCACGTGGCCGGCTAGATTTCTACCACTGAACCACCAATGATCCACAGATGCTTAATTTTAGACTTACTCATGTACTTTAGTGTACAAAACAAAGCAGGAGAGTCAGGATGCCTTGCCTTGCCATCACCACAACTCCTCGGTTACCAAGCATTGCTAACTCAGTCGGTAAAGCATGAGACTCTTAATCTCAGGGTCGTGGGTTCGAGCCCCACATTGGGCGGATGTTTTTTTTCTTTTCCTGTACCATTGTATGTGGAACACTGTCAACTTGCACCACCACAGCGCAAATGGCTGTCCTCACTTTCACAAAATGCACTGCCATATCAGCAAAAACTCAGGACTGCATTGGCCGGGAATCGAACCCGGGCCTCCCGCGTGGCAGGCGAGAATTCTACCACTGAACCACCAATGCTCCACAGGTACTTAATTTTACACTTACTCGTGTACTTTAGTGTATGAAACAAAGCAGGAGTGTCAGGATGCCTTGCCTTGCCTTGCCATCACCTCCATACATTCACAACCAAGCCTGGCTAGCTCAGTCGGTAGAGCATGAGACTCTTAATCACAGGGTCGTGGGTTCGAGCCCCACGTTGGGCGGATGTTTTTTCTTTTCCTGTACCATTGTATGTGGAGCACTGTATCCTTGCACCACCACAGCGCAAATGGCTGTCCTCACTTTCACAAAATACACTGCCATATCAGCAAAAACTCAGGACTGCATTGGCCGGGAATCGGTTCCGGGCCTCACGCGTGGCAGGCGAGAATTCTACCACTGAACCACCGATGCCTAATTTTACACTTACTCATGTACTTTAGTGTATAAAACAAAGCAGGAGTGTCAGGATGCCTTGCCTTGCCATCACCTCCAAGCCTACGTAACCAAGCCCGACTAGCACAGTCGCTAGAGCATAAGACTATTAATCTTAGGGTCATATATTTGAGCTCCATGTTGGGCAGTTGTTTTTTTCTCTTCCTTTACCATTGTATGTGGAACAGTGTATACTTGCATCACCACAGCGCAAATGGCTGTCCTCACTTTCACAAAATGCACTGCCCTATCAGCAAAAACTCAGGAATGTATTGACCGGGAATTGAACCCGGCCTCCCACGTGGCCGGCTAGATTTCTACCACTGAACCACCAATGATCCACAGATGCTTAATTTTAGACTTACTCATGTACTTTAGTGTACAAAACAAAGCAGGAGAGTCAGGATGCCTTGCCTTGCCATCACCACAACTCCTCGGTTACCAAGCATTGCTAACTCAGTCGGTAAAGCATGAGACTCTTAATCTCAGTGTCGTGGGTTCGAGCCCCACATTGGGCGGATGTTTTTTTTCTTTTCCTGTACCATTGTATGTGGAACACTGTCAACTTGCACCACCACAGCGCAAATGGCTGTCCTCACTTTCACAAAATGCACTGCCATATCAGCAAAAACTCAGGACTGCATTGGCCGGGAATCGAACCCGGGCCTCCCGCGTGGCAGGCGAGAATTCTACCACTGAACCACCAATGCTCCACAGATACTTAATTTTACACTTACTCGTGTACTTTAGTGTATGAAACAAAGCAGGAGTGTCAGGATGCCTTGCCTTGCCTTGCCTTGCCTTGCCTTGCCTTGCCTTGCCTTGCCATCACCTCCATACATTCGCAACCAAGCCTGGCTAGCTCAGTCGGTAGAGCATGAGACTCTTAATCTAAGGGTCGTGGGTTCGACCCCAACGTTGGGCGGATGTTTTTTCTTTTCCTGTACCATTGTATGTGGAACACTGTATACTTGCACCACCACAGCGCAAATGGCTGTCCTCACTTTCACAAAATACACTGCCATATCAGCAAAAACTCAGGACTGCATTGGCCGGGAATCGAACCCAGGCCTCCCGCGTGGCAGGCGTGAATTCTTCCACTGAACCACCAATGCTCCACAGATACTTAACTTTATACTTACTCGTGTACTTTAGTGTATGAAATAAAGCAGGAGTGTCAGGATGCCTTGCCTTGCCATCACCTCCATACATTCTCAACCAAGCCTGGCTAGCTCAGTCGGTAGAGCATGAGACTCTTAATCTCAGGGTTGTGGGTTCGAGCCCCACGTTGGGCGGATGTTTTTTCTTTTCCTGTACCATTGTATGTGGAACACTGTCAACTTGCACCACCACAGCGCAAATGGCTGTCCTCACTTTCACAAAATACACTGCCATATCAGCAAAAACTCAGGACTGCATTGGCCGGGAATCGATTCCGGGCCTCATGAGTGGCAGGCGAGAATTCTACCACTGAACCACCAATGCTCCACAGATGCCTAATTTTACACTTACTCATGTACTTTAGTGTATAAAACAAAGCAGGAGTGTCAGGATGCCTTGCCTTGCCATCACCTCCAAGCCTACGTAACCAAGCCCGACTAGCACAGTCGCTAGAGCATAAGACTATTAATCGTAGGGTCATGTAATTGAGCTCCATGTTGGGCAGTTGTTTTTTTCTCTTCCTGTACCATTGTATGTGGAACAGTGTATACTTGCATCACCACAGCGCAAATGGCTGTCCTCACTTTCACAAAATGCACTGCCCTATCAGCAAAAACTCAGGAATGTATTGACCGGGAATTGAACCCGGCCTCCCACGTGGCCGGCTAGATTTCTACCACTGAACCACCAATGATCCACAGATGCTTAATTTTAGACTTACTCATGTACTTTAGTGTACAAAACAAAGCAGGAGAGTCAGGATGCCTTGCCTTGCCATCACCACAACTCCTCGGTTACCAAGCATTGCTAACTCAATCGGTAAAGCATGAGACTCTTAATCTCAGGGTCGTGGGTACGAGCCCCACATTGGGTGGATGTTTTTTTTTTCATTTCCTGTACCATTGTATGTGGAACACTGTCAACTTGCCCCACCACAGCGCAAATGGCTGTCCTCACTTTCACAAAATACACTGCCATATCAGCAAAAACTCAGGACTGCATTGGCCGGGAATCGAACCCAGGCCTCCCGCGTGGCAGGGAAAATTCTACCACTGAACCACCAATGCTCCACGGATACTTAATTTTACACTTACTCGTGTACTTTAGTGTATGAAATAAAGCAGGAGTGTCAGGATTCCTTGCCTTGCCATCACCTCCATACATTCTCAACCAAGCCTGGCTAGCTCAGTCGGTAGAGCATGAGACTCTTAATGTCAGGGTCGTGGGTTCGAGCCCCACGTTGGGCGGATGTTTTTTCTTTTCCTGTACCATTGTATGTGGAACACTGTATACTTGCACCACCACAGCGCAAATGGCTGTCCTCACTTTCACAAAATGCACTGCCCTATCAGCAAAAACTCAGGAATGTATTGACCGGGAATTGAACCCGGCCTCCCACGTGGCCGGCTAGATTTCTACCACTGAACCACCAATGATCCACAGATGCTTAATTTTAGACTTACTCATGTACAAAACAAAGCAGGAGAGTCAGGATGCCTTGCCTTGCCATCACCACAACTCCTCGGTTACCAAGCATTGCTAACTCAGTCGGTAAAGCATGAGACTCTTAATCTCAGGGTCGTGGGTTCGAGCCCCACATTGGTTGGATGTTTTTTTTCTTTTCCTGTACCATTGTATGTGGAACACTGTCAACTTGCACCACCACAGCGCAAATGGCTGTCCTCACTTTCACAAAATACACTGCCATATCAGCAAAAACTCAGGACTGCATTGGCCGGGAATCGATTCCGGGCCTCACGAGTGGCAGGCGAGAATTCTACCACTGAACCACCAATGCTCCACAGATGCCTAATTTTACACTTACTCATGTACTTTAGTGTATAAAACAAAGCAGGAGTGTCAGGATGCCTTGCCTTGCCATCACCTCCAAGCCTACGTAACCAAGCCCGACTAGCACAGTCGCTAGAGCATAAGACTATTAATCTTAGGGTCATGTATTTGAGCTATATGTTGGGCAGTTGTTTTTTTCTCTTTCTTTACCATTGTATGTGGAACAGTGTATACTTGCATCACCACAGCGCAAATGGCTGTCCTCACTTTCACAAAATGCACTGCCCTATCAGCAAAAACTCAGGAATGTATTGACCGGGAATTGAACCCGGCCTCCCACGTGGCCGGCTAGATTTCTACCACTGAACCACCAATGATCCACAGATGCTTAATTTTAGACTTACTCATGTACTTTAGTGTACAAAACAAAGCAGGAGAGTCAGGATGCCTTGCCTTGCCTTGCCATCACCACAACTCCTCGGTTACCAAGCATTGCTAACTCAGTCGGTAAAGCATGAGACTCTTAATCTCAGGGTCGTGGGTTCGAGCCCCACATTGGGCGGATGTTTTTTTTATTTTCCTGTACCATTGTATGTGGAACACTGTCAACTTGCCCCACCACAGCGCAAATGGCTGTCCTCACTTTCACAAAATGCACTGTCATATCAGCAAAGACTCAGCACTGCATTGGCCGGGAATCGAACCCGGGCCTCCCGCGTGGCAGGCGAGAATTCTACCACTGAACCACCAATGCTCCACGGATACTTAATTTTACACTTACTCGTGTACTTTAGTGTATGAAATAAAGCAGGAGTGTCAGGATGCCTTGCCTTGCCATCACCTCCATACATTCTCAACCAAGCCTGGCTAGCTCAGTCGGTAGAGCATGAGACTCTTAATCTCAGGGTCGTGGGTTCGAGCCCCACGTTGGGCGGATGTTTTTTCTTTTCCTGTACCATTGTATGTGGAACACTGTATACTTGCACCACCACAGCGCAAATGGCTGTCCTCACTTTCACAAAATACACTGCCATATCAGCAAAAACTCAGGACTGCATTGGCCGGGAATCGATTCCGGGCCTCACGAGTGGCAGGCGAGCATTCTACCACTGAACCACCAATGCTCCACAGATGCCTAATTTTACACTTACTCATGTACTTTAGTGTATAAAACAAAGCAGGAGTGTCAGGATGCCTTGCCTTGCCATCACCTCCAAGCCTACGTAACCAAGCCCGACTAGCACAGTCGCTAGAGCATAAGACTATTAATCTTAGGGTCATGTATTTGAGCTCCATGTTGGGCAGTTGTTTTTTTCTCTTCCTTTACCATTGTATGTGGAACAGTGTATACTTGCATCACCACAGCGCAAATGGCTGTCCTCACTTTCACAAAATGCACTGCCCTATCAGCAAAAACTCAGGAATGTATTGACCGGGAATTGAACCCGGCCTCCCACGTGGCCGGCTAGATTTCTACCACTGAACCACGAATGATCCACAGATGCTTAATTTTAGACTTACTCATGTACTTTAGTGTACAAAACAAAGCAGGAGAGTCAGGATGCCTTTCCTTGCCATCACCACAACTCCTCGGTTACCAAGCATTGCTAACTCAGTCGGTAAAGCATGAGACTCTTAATCTCAGGGTCGTGGGTTCGAGCCCCACATTGGGCGGATGTTTTTTTTCTTTTCCTGTACCATTGTATGTGGAACACTGTCAACTTGCACCACCACAGCGCAAATGGCTGTCCTCACTTTCACAAAATGCACTGCCATATCAGCAAAAACTCAGGACTGCATTGGCCGGGAATCGAACCCGGGCCTCCCGCGTGGCAGGCGAGAATTCTACCACTGAACCACCAATGCTCCACAGGTACTTAACATTACACTTACTCGTGTACTTTAGTGTATGAAACAAAGCAGGAGTGTCAGGATGCCTTGCCTTGCCTTGCCATCACCTCCATATATTCGCAACCAAGCCTGGCTAGCTCAGTCGGTAGAGCATGAGACTCTTAATCTCAGGGTCGTGGGTTCGACCCCCACGTTGGGCGGATGTTTTTTCTTTTCCTGTACCATTGTATGTGGAACACTGTATACTTGCACCACCACAGCGCTAATGGCTGTCCTCACTTTCACAAAATACACTGCCATATCAGCAAAAACTCAGGACTGCATTGGCCGGGAATCGATTCCGGGCCTCACGCGTGGCAGGTGAGAATTCTACCACTGAACCACCAATGCTCCACAGATGCCTAATTTTACACTTACTCATGTACTTTAGTGTATAAAACAAAGCAGGAGTGTCAGGATGCCTTGCCATCACCTCCAAGCCTACGTAACCAAGCCCGACTAGCACAGTCACTAGAGCATAAGACTATTAATCTTAGGGTCATGTATTTGAGCTCCATGTTGGGCAGTTGTTTTTTTCTCTTCCTGTACCATTGTATGTGGAACAGTGTATACTTGCATCACCACAGCGCAAATGGCTGTCCTCACTTTCACAAAATGCACTGCCCTATCAGCAAAAGCTAAGGACTGCATTGGCCGGGAATCGAACCCAGGCCTCCCGCGTGGCAGGCGAGAATTCTTCCACTGAACCACCAATGCTCCACAGATACTTAATTTTACACTTACTCGTGTACTTTAGTGTATGAAATAAAGCAGGAGTGTCAGGATGCCTTGCCTTGCCATCACCTCCATACATTCTCAACCAAGCCTGGCTAGCTCAGTTGGTAGAGCATGAGACTCTTAATCTCAGGGTCGTTGGTTCAAGCCCCACGTTGGGCGGATGTTTTTTCTTTTCCTGTACCATTGTATGTGGAACACTGTATACTTGCACCACCACAGCGCAAATGGCTGTCCTCACTTTCACAAAATGCACTGCCCTATCAGCAAAAACTCCGGAATGTATTGACCGGGAATTGAACCCGGCCTCCCACGTGGCCGGCTAGATTTCTACCACTGAACCACCAACGATCCAAAGATGCTTAATTTTAGACTTACTCATGTACTTTAGTGTACAAAACAAAGCAGGAGAGTCAGGATGCCTTGCCTTGCCATCACCACAACTCCTCGGTTACCAAGCATTGCTAACTCAGTCGGTAAAGCATGAGACTCTTAATCTCAGGGTCGTGGGTTCGAGCCCCACATTGGGCGGATGTTTTTTTTCTTTTCCTCTACCATTGTATGTGGAACACTGTCAACTTGCACCACCACAGCGCAAATGGCTGTCCTCACTTTCACAAAATGCACTGCCATATCAGCAAAAATTCAGGACTGCATTGGCCGGAAATCGAACCCGGGCCTCCTGCGTGGCAGGCGAGAATTCTACCACTGAACCACCAATGCTCCACAGATACTTAACTTTACACTTACTCGTGTACTTTAGTGTATGAAATAAAGCAGGAGTGTCAGGATGCCTTGCCTTGCCATCACCTCCATACATTCTCAACCAAGCCTGGCTAGCTCAGTCGGTAGAGCATGAGACTCTTAATCTCAGGGTCGTGGGTTCGAGCCCCACGTTGGGCGGATGTTTTTTCTTTTCCTGTACCATTGTATGTGGAACACTGTCAACTTGCACCACCACAGCGCAAATGGCTGTCCTCACTTTCACAAAATACACTGCCATATCAGCAAAAACTCAGGACTGAATTGGCCGGGAATCGATTCCGGGCCTCATGAGTGGCAGGCGAGAATTCTACCACTGAACCACCAATGCTCCACAGATGCCTAATTTTACACTTACTCATGTACTTTAGTGTATAAAACAAAGCAGGAGTGTCAGGATGCCTTGCCTTGCCATCACCTCCAAGCCTACGTAACCAAGCCCGACTAGCACAGTCGCTAGAGCATAAGACTATTAATCTTAGGGTCATATATTTGAGCTCCATGTTGGGCAGTTGTTTTTGTCTCTTCCTTTACCATTGTATGTGGAAGAGTGTATACTTGCATCACCACAGCGCAAATGGCTGTCCTCACTTTCACAAAATGCACTGCCCTATCAGCAAAAACTCAGGAATGTATTGACCGGGAATTGAACCCGGCCTCCCACGTGGCCGGCTAGATTTCTATCACTGAACCACCAATGATCCACAGATGCTTAATTTTAGACTTACTCATGTACTTTAGTGTACAAAACAAAGCAGGAGAGTCAGGATGCCTTGCCTTGCCATCACCACAACTCCTCGGTTACCAAACATTGCTAACTCAGTCGGTAAAGCATGAGACTCTTAATCTCAGGGTCGTGGGTTCGAGCCCCACATTGGGCGGATGTTTTTTTTCTTTTCCTGTACCATTGTATGTGGAACACTGTCAACTTGCCTAACCACAGCGCAAATGGCTGTCCTCACTTTCACAAAATGCACTGTCATATCAGCAAAGACTCAGCACTGCATTGGCCGGGAATCGAACCCGGGCCTCCCGCGTGGCAGGCGAAAATTCTACCACTGAACCACCAATGCTCCACAGATACTTAACTTTACACTTACTCGTGTACTTTAGTGTATGAAATAAAGCAGGAGTGTCAGGATGCCTTGCCTTGCCATCACCTCCATACATTCTCAACCAAGCCTGGCTAGCTCAGTCGGTAGAGCATGAGACTCTTAACCTCAGGGTCGTGGGTTCGAGCCCCACATTGGGTGGATGTTTTTTTTCTTTTCCTGTACCATTGTATGTGGAACACTGTCAACTTGCCCCACCACAGCGCAAATGGCTGTCCTCACTTTCACAAAATGCACTGCCATATCAGCAAAAGCTCAAGACTGCTTTGGCCGGGAATCGAACCCAGGCCTCCCGCGTGGCAGGCGAGAATTCTTCCACTGAACCACCAATGCTCCACAGATACTTAACTTTACACTTACTCGTGTACTTTAGTGTATGAAATAAAGCAGGAGTGTCAGGATGCCTTGCCTTGCCATCACCTCCATACATTCTCAACCAAGCCTGGCTAGCTCAGTCGGAAGAGCATGACACTCTTAATCTCAGGGTCGTGGGTTCAAGCCCCACGTTGGACGGATGTTTTTTCTTTTCCTGTACCATTGTATGTGGAACACTGTACACTTGCACCACCACAGCGCAAATGGCTGTCCTCACTTTCACAAAATGCACTGCCCTATCAGCAAAAACTCAGGAATGTATTGACCGGGAATTGAACCCGGCCTCCCACGTGGCCGGCTAGATTTCTACCACTGAACCACCAACGATCCACAGATGCTTAATTTTAGACTTACTCATGTACTTTAGTGTACAAAACAAAGCAGGAGAGTCAGGATGCCTTGCCTTGCCATCACCACAACTCCTCGGTTACCAAGCATTGCTAACTCAGTCGGTAAAGCATGAGACTCTTAATCTCAGGGTCGTGGGTTCGAGCCCCACATTGGGCGGATGTTTTTTTTCTTTTCCTCTACCATTGTATGTGGAACACTGTCAACTTGCACCACCACAGCGCAAATGGCTGTCCTCACTTTCACAAAATGCACTGCCATATCAGCAAAAATTCAGGACTGCATTGGCCGGAAATCGAACCCGGGCCTCCTGCGTGGCAGGCGAGAATTCTACCACTGAACCACCAATGCTCCACAGATACTTAACTTTACACTTACTCGTGTACTTTAGTGTATGAAATAAAGCAGGAGTGTCAGGATGCCTTGCCTTGCCATCACCTCCATACATTCTCAACCAAGCCTGGCTAGCTCAGTCGGTAGAGCATGAGACTCTTAATCTCAGGGTCGTGGGTTCGAGCCCCACGTTGGGCGGATGTTTTTTCTTTTCCTGTTCCATTGTATGTGGAACACTGTATACTTGCACCACCACAGCGCAAATGGCTGTCCTCACTTTCACAAAATACACTGCCATATCAGCAAAAACTCAGGACTGCATTGGCCGGGAATCGATTCCGGGCCTCACGAGTGGCAGGCGAGCATTCTACCACTGAACCACCAATGCTCCACAGATGCCTAATTTTACACTTACTCATGTACTTTAGTGTATAAAACAAAGCAGGAGTGTCAGGATGCCTTGCCTTGCCATCACCTCCAAGCCTACGTAACCAAGCCCGACTAGCACAGTAGCTAGAGCATAAGACTATTAATCTTAGGGTCATGTATTTGAGCTCCATGTTGGGCAGTTGTTTTTTTCTCTTCCTTTACCATTGTATGTGGAACAGTGTATACTTGCATCACCACAGCGCAAATGGCTGTCCTCACTTTCACAAAATGCACTGCCCTATCAGCAAAAACTCAGGAATGTATTGACCGGGAATTGAACCCGGCCTCCCACGTGGCCGGCTAGATTTCTACCACTGAACCACGAATGATCCACAGATGCTTAATTTTAGACTTACTCATGTACTTTAGTGTACAAAACAAAGCAGGAGAGTCAGGATGCCTTTCCTTGCCATCACCACAACTCCTCGGTTACCAAGCATTGCTAACTCAGTCGGTAAAGCATGAGACTCTTAATCTCAGGGTCGTGGGTTCGAGCCCCACATTGGGCGGATGTTTTTTTTCTTTTCCTGTACCATTGTATGTGGAACACTGTCAACTTGCACCACCACAGCGCAAATGGCTGTCCTCACTTTCACAAAATGCACTGCCATATCAGCAAAAACTCAGGACTGCATTGGCCGGGAATCGAACCCGGGCCTCCCGCGTGGCAGGCGAGAATTCTACCACTGAACCACCAATGCTCCACAGGTACTTAAGTTTACACTTACTCGTGTACTTTAGTGTATGAAACAAAGCAGGAGTGTCAGGATGCCTTGCCTTGCCTTGCCATCACCTCCATACATTCGCAACCAAGCCTGGCTAGCTCAGTCGGTAGAGCATGAGACTCTTAATCTCAGGGTCGTGGGTTCGACCCCCACGTTGGGCGGATGTTTTTTCTTTTCCTGTACCATTGTATGTGGAACACTGTATACTTGCACCACCACAGTGCAAATGGCTGTCCTCACTTTCACAAAAGACACTGCCATATCAGCAAAAACTCAGGACTGCATTGGCCGGGAATCGATTCCGGGCCTCACGCGTGGCAGGTGAGAATTCTACCACTGAACCACCAATGCTCCACAGATGCCTAATTTTACACTTACTCATGTACTTTAGTGTATAAAACAAAGCAGGAGTGTCAGGATGCCTTGCCATCACCTCCAAGCCTACGTAACCAAGCCCGACTAGCACAGTCGCTAGAGCATAAGACTATTAATCTTAGGGTCATGTATTTGAGCTCCATGTTGGGCAGTTGTTTTTTTCTCTTCCTGTACCATTGTATGTGGAACAGTGTATACTTGCATCACCACAGCGCAAATGGCTGTCCTCACTTTCACAAAATGCACTGCCCTATCAGCAAAAACTCAGGAATGTATTGACCGGGAATTGAACCCGGCCTCCCACGTGGCTGGCTAGATTTCTACCACTGAACCACCAATGATCCACAGATGCTTAATTTTAGACTTACTCATGTACTTTAGAGTACAAAACAAAGCAGGAGAGTCAGGATGCCTTGCCTTGCCATCACCACAACTCCTCGGTTACCAAGCATTGCTAACTCAGTCGGTAAAGCATGAGACTCTTAATCTCAGGGTCGTGGGTTCGAGCTCCACATTGGGTGGATGTTTTTTTTCTTTTCCTGTACCATTGTATGTGGAACACTGTCAACTTGCCCCACCACAGCGCAAATGGCTGTCCTCACTTTCACAAAATGCACTGCCATATCAGCAAAAGCTCAGGACTGCATTGGCCGGGAATCGAACCCGGGCCTCCCGCGTGGCAGGCAAGAATTCTACCACTGAACCACCAATGCTCCACGGATACTTAATTTTACACTTACTCGTGTACTTTAGTGTATGAAATAAAGCAGGAGTGTCAGGATGCCTTGCCTTGCCATCACCTCCATACATTCTCAACCAAGCCTGGCTAGCTCAGTCGGTAGAGCATGAGACTCTTAATCTCAGGGTCGTGGGTTCGAGCCCCACGTTGGGCGGATGTTTTTTCTTTTCCTGTACCATTGTATGTGGAACACTGTATACTTGCACCACCACAGCGCAAATGGCTGTCCTCACTTTCACAAAATACACTGCCATATCAGCAAAAACTCAGGACTGCATTGGCCGGGAATCGATTCCGGGCCTCACGAGTGGCAGGCGAGCATTCTACCACTGAACCACCAATGCTCCACAGATGCCTAATTTTACACTTACTCATGTACTTTAGTGTATAAAACAAAGCAGGAGTGTCAGGATGCCTTGCCTTGCCATCACCTCCAAGCCTACGTAACCAAGCCCGACTAGCACAGTAGCTAGAGCATAAGACTATTAATCTTAGGGTCATGTATTTGAGCTCCATGTTGGGCAGTTGTTTTTTTCTCTTCCTTTACCATTGTATGTGGAACAGTGTATACTTGCATCACCACAGCGCAAATGGCTGTCCTCACTTTCACAAAATGCACTGCCCTATCAGCAAAAACTCAGGAATGTATTGACCGGGAATTGAACCCGGCCTCCCACGTGGCCGGCTAGATTTCTACCACTGAACCACGAATGATCCACAGATGTTTAATTTTAGACTTACTCATGTACTTTAGTGTACAAAACAAAGTAGGAGAGTCAGGATGCCTTTCCTTGACATCACCACAACTCCTCGGTTACCAAGCATTGCTAACTCAGTCGGTAAAGCATGAGACTCTTAATCTCAGGGTCGTGGGTTCGAGCCCCACATTGGGCGGATGTTTTTTTTCTTTTCCTGTACCATTGTATGTGGAACACTGTCAACTTGCACCACCACAGCGCAAATGGCTGTCCTCACTTTCACAAAATGCACTGCCATATCAGCAAAAACTCAGAACTGCATTGGCCGGGAATCGAACCCGGGCCTCCCGCGTGGCAGGCGAGAATTCTACCACTGAACCACCAATGCTCCACAGGTACTTAATTTTACACTTACTCGTGTACTTTAGTGTATGAAACAAAGCAGGAGTGTCAGGATGCCTTGCCTTGCCTTGCCATCACCTCCATACATTCGCAACCAAGCCTGGCTAGCTCAGTCGGTAGAGCATGAGACTCTTAATCTCAGGGTCGTGGGTTTGACCCCCACGTTGGGCGGATGTTTTTTCTTTTCCTGTACCATTGTATGTGGAACACTGTATACTTGCACCACCACAGTGCAAATGGCTGTCCTCACTTTCACAAAATACACTGCCATATCAGCAAAAACTCAGGACTGCATTGGCCGGGAATCGATTCCGGGCCTCACGCGTGGCAGGTGAGAATTCTACCACTGAACCACCAATGCTCCACAGATGCCTAATTTTACACTTACTCATGTACTTTAGTGTATAAAACAAAGCAGGAGTGTCAGGATGCCTTGCCATCACCTCCAAGCCTACGTAACCAAGCCCGACTAGCACAGTCGCTAGAGCATAAGACTATTAATCTTAGGGTCATGTATTTGAGCTCCATGTTGGGCAGTTGTTTTTTTCTCTTCCTGTACCATTGTATGTGGAACAGTGTATACTTGCATCACCACAGCGCAAATGGCTGTCCTCACTTTCACAAAATGCACTGCCCTATCAGCAAAAACTCAGGAATGTATTGACCGGGAATTGAACCCGGCCTCCCACGTGGCTGGCTAGATTTCTACCACTGAACCACCAATGATCCACAGATGCTTAATTTTAGACTTACTCATGTACTTTAGTGTACAAAACAAAGCAGGAGAGTCAGGATGCCTTGCCTTGCCATCACCACAACTCCTCGGTTACCAAGCATTGCTAACTCAGTCGGTAAAGCATGAGACTCTTAATCTCAGGGTCGTGGGTTCGAGCTCCACATTCGGTGGATGTTTTTTTTCTTTTCCTGTACCATTGTATGTGGAACACTGTCAACTTGCCCCACCACAGCGCAAATGGCTGTCCTCACTTTCACAAAATGCACTGCCATATCAGCAAAAGCTCAGGACTGCATTGGCCGGGAATCAAACCCAGGCCTCCCGCGTGGCAGGCGAGAATTCTACCACTGAACCACCAATGCTCCACAGATACTTAGTTTTACACTTACTCGTGTACTTTAGTGTATGAAATAAAGCAGGAGTGTCAGGATGCCTTGCCTTGCCATCACCTCCACACATTCTCAACCAAGCCTGGCTAGCTCAGTCGGTAGAGCTTGAGACTCTTAATCTCAGGGTCGTGGGTTCAAGCCCCACGTTGGGTGGATGTTTTTTCTTTTCCTGTACCATTGTATGTGGAACACTGTATACTTGCACCACCACAGCGCAAATGGCTGTCCTCACTTTCACAAAATGCACTGCCATATCAGCAAAAATTCAGGACTGCATTGGCCGGAAATCGAACCCGGGCCTCCCTCGTGGCAGGCGAGAATTCTACCACTGAACCACCAATGCTCCACAGATACTTAACTTTACACTTACTCGTGTACTTTAGTGTATGAAATAAAGCAGGAGTGTCAGGATGCCTTGCCTCCCACGTGGCCGGCTAGATTTCTACCACTGAACCACCAATGATCCACAGATGCTTAATTTTAGACTTACTCATGTACTTTAGTGTACAAAACAAAGCAGGAGAGTCAGGATGCCTTGCCTTGCCATCACCACAACTCCTCGGTTACCAAGCATTGCTAACTCAGTCGGTAAAGCATGAGACTCTTAATCTCAGGGTCGTGGGTTCGAGCCCCACATTGGGCAGATGTTTTTTTTCTTTTCCTGTACCATTGTATGTGGAACACTGTCAACTTGCACCACCACAGCGCAAATGGCTGTCCTCACTTTCACAAAATGCACTGCCATATCAGCAAAAATTCAGGACTGCATTGGCCGGAAATCGAACCCGGGACTCCCATGTGGCAGGCGAGAATTCTACCACTGAACCACCAATGCTCCACAGAAACTTAATGTTACACTTACTCGTGTACTTTAGTGTATGAAATAAAGCAGGAGTATCAGGATGCCTTGCCTTGCCATCACCTCCATACATTCGCAACCAAGCCTGGCTAGCTCAGTCGGTAGAGCATGAGACTCTTAATCACAGGGTCGTGGGTTCGACCCCCACGTTGGGCGGATGTTTTTTCTTTTCCTGTACCATTGTATGTGGAACACTGTATACTTGCACCACCACAGCGCAAATGGCTGTCCTCACTTTCACAAAATACACTGCCATATCAGCAAAAACTCAGGACTGCATTGGCCGGGAATCGATTCCGGGCCTCACGCGTGGCAGGCGAGAATTCTACCACTGAACCACCAATGCTCCACAGATGCCTAATTTTACACTAACTCATGTACTTTAGTGTACAACACAAAGCAGGAGTGTCAGGATGCCTTGCCTTGCCATCACCTCCAAGCCTACGTAACCAAGCCCGACTAGCACAGTCGCTAGAGCATAAGACTATTAATCTTAGGGTCATGTATTTGAGCTCCATGTTGGGCAGTTGTTTTTTTCTCTTCCTGTACCATTGTATGTGGAACAGTGTATACTTGCATCACCACAGCGCAAATGGCTGTCCTCACTTTCACAAAATGCACTGCCCTATCAGCAAAAACTCAGGAATGTATTGACCGGGAATTGAACCCGGCCTCCCACGTGGCCGGCTAGATTTCTACCACTGAACCACCAATGATCCACAGATGCTTAATTTTAGACTTACTCATGTACTTTAGTGTACAAAACAAAGCAGGAGAGTCAGGATGCCTTGCCTTGCCATCACCACAACTCCTCGGTTACCAAGCATTGCTAACTCAGTCGGTAAAGCATGAGACTCTTAATATCAGGGTCGTGGGTTCGAGCCCCACATTGGGTGGATGTTTTTTTTTTTCTTTTCCTGTACCATTGTATGTGGAACACTGTCAACTTGCCCCACCACAGCGCAAATGGCTGTCCTCACTTTCACAAAATACACTGCCATATCAGCAAAAACTCAGGACTGCATTGGCCGGGAATCGAACACAGGCCTCCCACGTGGCAGGCGAGAATTCTACCACTGAACCACCAATGCTCCACAGATACTTAATTTTACACTTACTCGTGTACTTTAGTGTATGAAATAAAGCAGGAGTGTCAGGGTGCCTTGCCTTGCCATCACCTCCATGCATTCTCAACCAAGCCTGGCTAGCTCAGTCGGTAGAACATGAGACTCTTAATCTCAGGGTCGTGGGCTCGAGCCCCACGTTGGGCGGATGTTTTTTCTTTTCCTGTACCATTGTATGTGGAACACTGTATACTTGCACCACCACAGCGCAAATGGCTGTCCTCACTTTCACAAAATGCACTGCCCTATCAGCATAAACTCAGGAATGTATTGACCGGGAATTGAACCCGGCCTCCCACGTGGCCGGCTAGATTTCTACCACTGAACCACCAATGATCCACAGATGCTTAATTTTAGACTTTCTCATGTACTTTAGTGTACAAAACAAAGCAGGAGAGTCTGGATGCCTTGCCTTGCTATCACCACAACTCCTCGGTTACCAAGCATTGCTAACTCAGTCGGTAAAGCATGAGACTCTTAATCTCAGGGTCGTGGGTTCGAGCCCCACATTGGTCGGATGTTTTTTTTCTTTTCCTGTACCATTGTATGTGGAACACTGTCAACTTGCACCACCACAGCGCAAGTGGCTGTCCTCACTTTCACAAAATGCACTGCCATATCAGCAAAAATTCAGGACTGCATTGGCCGGAAATCGAACCCGGGCCTCCCGCGTGGCAGGCGAGAATTCTACCACTGAACCACCAATGCTCCACAGATACTTAACTTTACACTTACTCGTGTACTTTAGTGTATGAAATAAAGCAGGAGTGTCAGGATGCCTTGCCTTGCCATCACCTCCATACATTCTCAACCAAGCCTGGCTAGCTCAGTCGGTAAAGCATGAGACTCTTAATCACAGGGTCGTTGGTTCGAGCCCCACGTTGGGCGGATGTTTTTTCTTTTCCTGTACCATTGTATGTGGAACACTGTATCCTTGCACCACCACAGCGCAAATGGCTGTCCTCACTTTCACAAAATACACTGCCATATCAGCAAAAACTCAGGACTGCATTGGCCGGGAATCGGTTCCGGGCCTCACGCGTGGCAGGCGAGAATTCTACCACTGAACCACCAATGCTCCACAGATGCCTAATTTTACACTTACTCATGTACTTTAGTGTATAAAACAAAGCAGGAGTGTCAGGATGCCTTGCCTTGCCATCACCTCCAAGCCTACGTAACCAAGCCCGACTAGCACAGTCGCTAGAGCATAAGACTATTAATCTTAGGGTCATGTATTTGAGCTCCATGTTGGGCAGTTGTTTTTTTCTCTTCCTGTACCATTGTATGTGGAACAGTGTATACTTGCATCACCACAGCGCAAATGGCTGTCCTCACTTTCACAAAATGCACTGCCCTATCAGCAAAAACTCAGGAATGTATTGACCGGGAATTGAACCCGGCCTCCCACGTGGCCGGCTAGATTTCTACCACTGAACCACCAATGATCCACAGATGCTTAATTTTAGACTTACTCATGTACTTTAGTGTACAAAACAAAGCAGGAGAGTCAGGATGCCTTGCCTTGCCATCACCACAACTCCTCGGTTACCAAGCATTGCTAACTCAGTCGGTAAAGCATGAGACTCTTAATCTCAGGGTCGTGGGTTCGAGCCCCACATTGGGTGGATGTTTTTTTTCTTTTCCTGTACCATTGTATGTGGAACACTGTCAACTTGCCCCACCACAGCGCAAATGGCTGTCCTCACTTTCACAAAATGCACTGCCATATCATCAAAAGCTAAGGACTGCATTGGCCGGGAATCGAACCCAGGCCTCCGCGTGGCAGGCGAGAATTCTTCCACTGAACCACCAATGCTCCACAGATACTTAATTTTACACTTACTCGTGTACTTTAGTGTATGAAATAAAGCAGGAGTGTCAGGATGCCTTGCCTTGCCATCACCTCCATACATTCTCAACCAAGCCTGGCTAGCTCAGTTGGTAGAGCATGAGACTCTTAATCTCAGGGTCGTTGGTTCAAGCCCCACGTTGGGTGGATGTTTTTTCTTTTCCTGTACCATTGTATGTGGAACACTGTATACTTGCACCACCACAGCGCAAATGGCTGTCCTCACTTTCACAAAATGCACTGCCCTATCAGCAAAAACTCAGGAATGTATTGACCGGGAATTGAACCCGGCCTCCCACGTGGCCGGCTAGATTTCTACCACTGAACCACCAACGATCCACAGATGCTTAATTTTAGACTTACTCATGTACTTTAGTGTACAAAACAAAGCAGGAGAGTCAGGATGCCTTGCCTTGCCATCACCACAACTCCTCGGTTACCAAGCATTGCTAACTCAGTCGGTAAAGCATGAGACTCTTAATCTCAGGGTCGTGGGTTCGAGCCCCACATTGGGCGGATGTTTTTTTTCTTTTCCTCTACCATTGTATGTGGAACACTGTCAACTTGCACCACCACAGCGCAAATGGCTGTCCTCACTTTCACAAAATGCACTGCCATATCAGCAAAAATTCAGGACTGCATTGGCCGGAAATCGAACCCGGGCCTCCTGCGTGGCAGGCGAGAATTCTACCACTGAACCACCAATGCTCCACAGATACTTAACTTTACACTTACTCGTGTACTTTAGTGTATGAAATAAAGCAGGAGTGTCAGGATGCCTTGCCTTGCCATCACCTCCATACATTCTCAACCAAGCCTGGCTAGCTCAGTCGGTAGAGCATGAGACTCTTAATCTCAGGGTCGTGGGTTCGAGCCCCACGTTGGGCGGATGTTTTTTCTTTTCCTGTACCATTGTATGTGGAACACTGTCAACTTGCACCACCACAGCGCAAATGGCTGTCCTCACTTTCACAAAATACACTGCCATATCAGCAAAAACTCAGGACTGCATTGGCCGGGAATCGATTCCGGGCCTCATGAGTGGCAGGCGAGAATTCTACCACTGAACCACCAATGCTCCACAGATGCCTAATTTTACACTTACTCATGTACTTTAGTGTATAAAACAAAGCAGGAGTGTCAGGATGCCTTGCCTTGCCATCACCTCCAAGCCTACGTAACCAAGCCCGACTAGCACAGTCGCTAGAGCATAAGACTATTAATCTTAGGGTCATATATTTGAGCTCCATGTTGGGCAGTTGTTTTTGTCTCTTCCTTTACCATTGTATGTGGAAGAGTGTATACTTGCATCACCACAGCGCAAATGGCTGTCCTCACTTTCACAAAATGCACTGCCCTATCAGCAAAAACTCAGGAATGTATTGACCGGGAATTGAACCCGGCCTCCCACGTGGCCGGCTAGATTTCTACCACTGAACCACCAATGATCCACAGATGCTTAATTTTAGACTTACTCATGTACTTTAGTGTACAAAACAAAGCAGGAGAGTCAGGATGCCTTGCCTTGCCATCACCACAACTCCTCGGTTACCAAACATTGCTAACTCAGTCGGTAAAGCATGAGACTCTTAATCTCAGGGTCGTGGGTTCGAGCCCCACATTGGGCGGATGTTTTTTTTCTTTTCCTGTACCATTGTATGTGGAACACTGTCAACTTGCCTAACCACAGCGCAAATGGCTGTCCTCACTTTCACAAAATGCACTGTCATATCAGCAAAGACTCAGCACTGCATTGGCCGGGAATCGAACCCGGGCCTCCCGCGTGGTAGGCGAAAATTCTACCACTGAACCACCAATGCTCCACAGATACTTAACTTTACACTTACTCGTGTACTTTAGTGTATGAAATAAAGCAGGAGTGTCAGGATGCCTTGCCTTGCCATCACCTCCATACATTCTCAACCAAGCCTGGCTAGCTCAGTCGGTAGAGCATGAGACTCTTAACCTCAGGGTCGTGGGTTCGAGCCCCACATTGGGTGGATGTTTTTTTTCTTTTCCTGTACCATTGTATGTGGAACACTGTCAACTTGCCCCACCACAGCGCAAATGGCTGTCCTCACTTTCACAAAATGCACTGCCATATCAGCAAAAGCTCAAGACTGCTTTGGCCGGGAATCGAACCCAGGCCTCCCGCGTGGCAGGCGAGAATTCTTCCACTGAACCACCAATGCTCCACAGATACTTAACTTTACACTTACTCGTGTACTTTAGTGTATGAAATAAAGCAGGAGTGTCAGGATGCCTTGCCTTGCCATCACCTTCATACATTCTCAACCAAGCCTGGCTAGCTCAGTCGGTAAAGCATGAGACTCTTAATCTCAGGGTCGTGGGTTCGAGCCCCACGTTGGGTGGATGTTTTTTCTTTTCCTGTACCATTGTATGTGGAACACTGTATA